>NW_027332074.1:0-190079 GCF_048418815.1 Hemitrygon akajei
AAACTCCGATTGGGTGGAAGACACGTCAGATGATGAATGGAAGAAGATACCGTGTTCGAATACACAGAGACGAGGTACTGTGGTGTTTTTTCCTTGTGGTGAACAGTAACTAGAGACACCACAAATATCAATTATTATATTTAAAAAGACCTACATTATCAGCTGAGCGTTTTCTGCAATTTCAGTTTTAATTCGGATTTCCAGCATTATATTTCCTTCTTTTTTTTCAAAAAACGATTAGATTTCAAGTTAAAAGTCCAGTTAGTTGCAAAGAGAGAGACGGAAAAAGATCTAAAGACGTCTTTTGTACCCGGTGTTTTTGAAAGTTATTTAAAGTGCAACGTACAATTATGATCAGTGTAAATATATGCTCCGAAACGCTACAATGAGATGTACTTTGCTCAGCAGTGGACCGGACGTGTGGTCAGAGAGAAAAAGACAACAGAGGGCGAAGTGATGAAGCATATTGTCACGGAGACTTGGGATGTGAACAGACATAATGACGGAGATAAGGAAGAACAAAGAGGGAGCAGTCCGGAGATGGAAAGAGTGTTGAAAAAGAAAACAAAACACTGTGTGAAGGTCCGATAATGATTCCTCATGCAGCAACACACCAATCTAAATTTGTATACCGGCGAGGGTGAAGACATAAGCGGGGAATTTTCCGGAGGATCGGGATCGAAATCGGAAGCAAAACACCGTGAACGTCACTAAATAGGAGAATGAGAAACAGCGAGGAGGATGGGGAAAAGGGAGCTGATCCACTCTGACTGGACCAGCCCGGAGTAAAAACACCGTGAACGTCACTAAATAGGAGAATGAGAAACAGCGAGGAGGATGGAGAAAAGGGAGCTGATCCACTCTGACTGGACCAGCCCGGAGTAAAACACCGTGAACATCACTAAATAGGAAAATGAGAAACAGTGAGGAGGATCGGGAAAAGGGAGATGATCCACTCTGACTGGTCCAGCCCGGAGTAAAACACCGTGAACATCACTAAATAGGAGAATGAGAAACAGCGAGGAGGATGGAGAAAAGGGAGCTGATCCACTCTGACTGGACCAGCCCGGAGTAAAACACCGTGAACATCACTAAATAGGAAAATGAGAAACAGCGAGGAGGATAGGGAAAAGGGGAGCTGATCCATTCTGACTGGACCAGCCGGAGTAAAACACCGTGAACATCACTAAATAGGAAAATGAGAAACAGCGAGGAGGATGGAGAAAAGGGAGCTGATCCACTCTGACTGGACCAGCCCGGAGTAAAACACCGTGAACATCACAAAATAGGAAAATGAGAAACAGCGAGGAGGATGGAGAAAAGGGAGCTGATCCATTCTGACTGGACCAGCCCGGAGTAAAACACCGTGAACATCACAAAATAGGAAAATGAGAAACAGCGAGGAGGATGGAGAAAAGGGAGCTGATCCACTCTGACTGGACCAGCCCGGAGTAAAACACCGGGAACATCACTAAATAGGAAAATGAGAAACAGCGAGGAGGATGGAGAAAAGGGAGCTGATCCACTCTGACTGGACCAGCCCGGAGTAAAACACCGTGAACATCACTAAATAGGGAAATGAGAAACAGCGAGGAGGATGGAGAAAAGGGAGCTGATCCACTCTGACTGGACCAGCCCGGAGTAAAACACCGTGAACATCACTAAATAGGAGAATGAGAAACAGCGAGGAGGATGGAGAAAAGGGAGCTGATCCACTCTGACGGGACCAGGCCCGGATTAAAACACCGGGAACATAATCAGATGGAAGAATGAGACCGAACGGAGAGAATGAAAATTAAAAAAACAGAAAGAACGGGCGGGACACGAGTGACCCGTCCCCGACAGTCCCCATGTCTACAGAGCGACCATCCGGGTGAACAGCTGAACTGATCCTTACATATTACATATCTGACGACGGGCACATTTCATCTCTGAGCGAATTCCTTCTCAGAGGCGAGTGAAATATATCACCACTAAACGCATGCGCATGTCAGAGATCTCAGTTGTTGACCGTGATTCCACGTATCGGCAAGTGGATAGCTTATGGAGGAAACATGGCGTTTTGACTTAATTCTACTGCAGAAACCAACTTGTCGCTCTATGATTAACGAATATAGATAACCGTTTCAGCGGGCATTCCTCCGCGTTCATCAGACCGCACGAAGTATTGTGATCGGTCTGGGACACCTCATTCAGAAAGGTAGTGCTGGTATTGAATAAGGTCCAGAGGGGGCTCACTAGAATGATTCCGGGAATGCACGACTGAGCGTATGAGGAGAGTTTCACCGCGTTCGTCAGCCGGCACGGAGTATTGTGATCGGTCTGGGACACCTCATTAAGAAAGGTAGTGCTGGTATTGAATAAGGTCCAGAGGGGGCTCACTAGAATGATTCCGGGAATGCACGGCTGAGCGTATGAGGAGAGTTTCACCGCGTTCGTCAGCCGGCACGGAGTATTGTGATCGGTCTGGGACACCTCATTAAGAAAGGTAGTGCTGTTATTGGGAACGGTCCAGAGGGGGCTCACTAGAATGATTCCGGGAATGCACGGCTGAGCGTATGAGGAGAGTTTGAAGATTCTGAACCTGTACTCGCCTGAGTTCAGAACAAGGAGGGTGGATTTATGGAAATCTATCGAATACCCAAAGGACGAGATGGAGTAACTGTGGAAACAGGACCAGAGGGCACAGCGTCAGTACAGAAGGACGACCATTTAGAGCAGAGACGAGAAGGAATTCGCTCAGCCAGATGGTGTTGAACCTGTGTAATTCATTGCCATCGACGGCTGTAGACGCCAAAACACTGAGTATACTAAAGGGTGGATTGGTTGGTTCCTGGTTAGTCTGGATGCCCACGTCACGGGGAGAAGGCGGGAGAATGGGGTTAAGAGTAGTAATAAATGAGCCATGATAGAATGGGAGAGAAGACTCGATCGGCCGAGTGGACTACTCCTGCTCCTGTATATAATGGTCTAATCACACTGGAAATGATGGGGGATCGAGCTAGAATATGAAGCTGGAGGTGATAAAAGATAGAAGGAGATAGATAAAGCTAATTAGGTGGGGGGAGGGGCGGGATGAAAGAAAAAATTCTTGTCCCCATTATTCCCCACAGCAGCGCTGAGGTGTCTATAAAAACACAGAGTTCTCTTTATTGAACTGGTGTCTTTTTTGAAGGTCCAAATTACGGCTTTGATTACTCTAACATGTTGGCATACCATTCAGTTTGTGTTCGGGTCTGCTGACCTCTTCAGCCCTGGCAGTGTCTCTCCAGGACGTCACAGACACGCGGTCAGTATGCCGAGTGGAGAGTTTGTGCTGATCCAATAGGAATGATTCACGTCCTTCTCCGTCTGCAGATCTGCCTCGCTTTGATTCCCTGTCGCGTACAGACTCACATTCACAAATCTTTCAAACGCATCTTCTCAGTTGTTTGGCAGCGGCTGTCTGCTTATGTGTAGCAGTTGGGGGAAAATAGTTTACTTTTCTTCCACACCCTCCTGTAACAGCCAGTAAAGCAAAAATCTTGAGATAGGATATAGTAACATATACGGATTTTTGATGATAGACTCACTTTGAACCGGTTATTTCTAACGTATCGAATAACATAGGGATTCGTGTTTTTAATTGGAGATCGTTTAATAACTTGTCTTAATTTGATTTTTCGCAAACGCACAACTGAGAAGTTCATCCCATGATTGTACATTTTGGCTCTTGATGGAAAATTCACAATTTAATATGTAGACTAGTGTTGGGTACTTAGAATCAAATGTAATATTGTGCTCGGATATTCAGTCACAGTCGGTGGTCGATGGTTATGGGGTACTATTATTGACGAGTTTAAATATGAACGTCACTGCCGTGCCCGAGTTGGGACAGGAAATGTAACGGCAGCGTTAGTTTAGTGAGGGAAGTTTCTGAATGAGCAATGAGATGATCTTTGTAGATATTCATGGACCTGATAGAAACATTTCTAACACGATTGCCGATATTGAGGGAGAAGCCTTGTCCGTGTGGTCAGTGACCGGTCTGAATACACAGTGACAATACCAGAGCGTCAGTGATGCGCCACCAGCAGTCGTGATCGCTCTGTTTACTCCACGTTGAAGTGACAGGTCAGATCACTCGTGTTTCTCCTCTGATTCAGGAATAAAGCGATAACCTGTTCAAGCTATCCTTATAGCTCTGCCCTCAACACCCCGCAACAGTCTCGTAAAATCTCTATCAACTCATTCAATCTTATTGATATCGTTCCTTCAGAAAGGTGACCAGATCTGCATACACACTCCTAATTCGGCCTCACCGACGTCATAAAACTTCAACATAACATCTCATCACCGATACCCAATACTTTAACATATGAAGGTCAATGTACCAAATACCCTCTTTATGGCCCTGTCGAACTTTGATGCCGCTTTCGAGAGATTATGGATCTCCATTCCTAGATTCCCCTGTTCCACTACACTCATCGCTGCCCCAACATTCAACGTGTGAATCCTCCTAACGCAACAGCTCGCAGTTCCCTGAATGAAATTACATCGACCACTTCTCAGCCCGTTTTACCGGCTGCTCCAATGACTCTGAATGACTTTGACGGATTTGGGGAGGTCAGGTGAGTTTGGAACACACGCCAATGGCATTAGGTCTGTGCTAAATCTGAAGGAACACACAGTTCCAGAGTTTTCAGTCTCTCGATCCCTCTAGGTAAAACACCAAAGTATGTGCGCTGTATTTCCCCCCGCGTTTCTTTCACATTGGAATCCGGCGACGTGTCTGTCCTCGCCTTCCCCCCTCGACCAGACTGAGGCTTTATAAAAAACTACAGCAATTGCACCCCACATTGCGGACTCACATTCGCATTTCCACAAAAACTAGCATCGACTTTTCAAGCTTCCGTTAACACTGAGATTGCAAGATGTTTCTGGAATCCTTGATCTCGGTCAGCGATACCCGGGACACGATCTCCAGTCCCGAACTGCGAACTGGGGGAACTGGACCGCTGAACAGGAGAGGTTTCGGGAACACAGAATCTCACGCTGGAGCGGGGCAGTGCATCCGAACCAGATGGACGGTGGGACTTGCAAGACAGAACTGTGGGTCACAAGGGCGGCGCTGATCTACACTGACAAACGTAGGTCGTTCCACTCGGGAAGAGAGGGGAATATACACTGGTGAATGCAGAAAAAAAGCGATTCAAAGGGTCGTCAGTTGAGCTGGAGTAAGGAATCATGCGCGATAGTAAAGCGAGTGCGGAATGAGACGAACACGTATTTACACGGGTCCCCTTTGGTGCAGAGATTGTCTACAATGTGGTGAATTAGTTGAGCCAGGCAGGGAAACATCACTAATTCATGACATCCTTCCAGCAATGAGAGCCAAGGGATATTTTATCGCGTCCTTCAGTTGCTCCCTGAACTTAGTCTGGGTGACGGCGTAAAGAGCCGTGTTTGTGCAGCAGCTCAGAAGCTGCAGCATCAAGCCCAGTTCTCGCAGAGAATCAGGAGGAAGATTCGCCCCAGAGGAAGCAGACAGTCGGTTCCACAAAGAATACACAGTGAACGGTCCCCACAGCAGGACGAAATTACCAGAGATGATCAGCAGTAAAACGAGGGATTTCCTGCGGCTCTCCATCTCCGGGTCGCTGGCACCCTGTCCCTTGTCAGCACACCGGAGTCTCCTGCGCCCTCTGCTGGTGACTAAAACATGCCGGACGGTTAATGCATTCGTCAGGAGAACCAGCAGGAATGGGATTACAGGGGTGAGAAGGTAATGAAATAAGTCTAATTGGCATTGCGACAGATAAGGACAAATAATACTCAGTTTTCATACAAATAAATGGAGCAATTATCGCTTCATAATGTCCTGAGAACCGAAAATACCAGTAAATGTTCTTTAAGCAGCTGATCGCAGTCACTGTCCCCAGAATCACAGCCGCAGTTTTCCCGGTGCAATATTTTGTTTTCAGCTTCTGGCAACAAATGGCCACAAACCGGTCAAAGGTGAAAGTGACGGTGAACCAGACCGAACAATCGGTGGCGGCGTAAAGCAGGACGGCGTGGATTTTACACACTGGTGTACCCGCAGCCCAGAGGAAAAGTTTCACTGGCACGTAAGTGTACGGAATCTTGCTGAATATCAGGTCCAGGACAACGACCATAAGATCCGCCGCTGCCATGGCAACCAGGTAGCGAGTGACAACTCTGGAGAGACCGCACTTTCCTCTGGACAGGATTAACATCGTCACCAGGTTCACTGCGAGGAGGAGAAAAATAATATTAAAGTGAAACACATCAGGAAGCGTTTTCTGTTAAGAATTTATCCGATTTGCGGCTAGTGTGTAGATTTGTGGCTGGCGCTTAGTCGACAGGGCAGTTGGCTGCGAGAATATTGCGGATTTGGATTATATTTCCAAATATTTGGATTTGGAAAATTAATTTGCATTGTAAACACAAGGTCTGGAAGCAACTTGATTCGGCAGCTGATGTTCTCGAGGGAGAAGAAGCGACAGAAAAGAAGCAACGTTTCCAGAGGCAAAATATCAAAGCCCCGGTCATGACATGATGTGTGCAACGTTTGGACAGAGATTGCCGGTTAGATCACCGACCTGCGCAGTTCCGAGAGTCACAGAGAACAGCATCGCTGCAGAATTTGAAGCTTTCAAAATGTCTTATCCGCAGTGTGCGACAGCAGCAATGATTTCAAATGGGCGATAAACATTAGAAAACAGTTAAATATTGTTGCATAGTTGAGCTTTGGAGAGAGACTTACCGGGAAGAGCAATGATAGCGAGGACGGGAAAGAAAATCATTTGAATTGTTATTAACGCATGCGTAATTCGAAGATCTAAGGTCATCCATTCATAATTAGCAAAGACAAACTGAGCAGCCCAGAAGACATTCTTCGGAATTTCTGCCACACTCCACGCTGCTGTTCCCGGACTCTGATCCATTCCGGAACCAGCAAACCTTCCTTCTGCAGCGTGCTCTCTCTGTCCCGCTGTGTGGATCGGCGAGTCACTGTGAGTGCCGGAGCGGGCTGTTCAGTGAGAGCTCAGTGATTCAGATGCTTATTAATAGGAGAGGGAAACTCCCTTGTGACGCTGAAACCCTCCGTGGAAATGACGATATCGGCACTTAATGAAATGACACGTGCAGTTAACCCTTTTTGCGTAGCAGCTGAGGAGCAAGTGTGGGGGAGGTGTCAAATAATATCGATGTATGAAGTTCAATATGTCCATAATTTATTGATAAAATATTCAGTAGATTTCGCAAAAAAACTGAGTAAAATTCGAAGATGTTAGAATAAAACGTGCAGATTCTATCATTAAGCTCTTTTAAAGAAAAGCGGTATATGTTTCAAAAGCTTACTTTTGAATATTGTGATTGAAAAGCAGGGTGGCATGAGTATTTGGCTTAAGGAGAAGACAGTGAGAGCGAGAGAGGGAGAGAAGCGAGAGAGACGGGAGAGGAGAGAGAGACTGACAGAGAGAGGGGAGAGGAGAGAGGGGAGAGACTGAGTGAGACTGAAGGAGGGAGGGAGAGAAGGAGAGAGGGGAGAGTGAGAGAGACAGAGAGAGACTGGAGGGAGGGAGAGAAGGAGAGGGGAGAGAGAGAGAGAGAGAGAGAGAGAGGAAGAGAGAGAAGAGAGAGAGAGAGAGAGAGAGAGAGAGAGAGAGAGAGAGACAGAGACAGAGAGAGACAGAGAGAGGGAGGGGAGAGACTGAAAGAGAGAGTCACAGAGAGAGAGACTGACAGAGGGAGGGAGAGGGGGGGAGAGACAGAAAGAGACAGTCAGGGAGAGAGACAGAGAGAGACTGACAGAGGGAGAGAAGGAGAGAGGGAGAGTGAGAGAGAGACTGCCAGAGAGAGAGAGACTGACAGAGAGAGGGAGGGGAGAGAGGAGAGAGTGAGAGAGAGGACTGCCAGAGAGAGAGAGACTGACAGAGAGAGAGAGAGAGGAGAGGAGAGAGAGAGAGAGAGAGAGGAGAGAGAGAGGAGATGAGAGAGAGAGAGAGAGAGAGACTGACAGAGGGAGAGAAGGAGAGAGGGAGAGTGAGAGAGAGACTGCCAGAGAGAGAGAGACTGACAGAGAGAGGGAGGGGAGAGAGGGGAGAGTGAGAGAGAGACAGTCACAGAGAGAGACAGAGAGAGAGAGGGAGGGGGAGAGAGGGGAGAGTGAGAGAGAGACAGTCACAGAGAGAGAGAGACAGATAGAGAGAGAGAGGAGATTATTATTCTCTGCCCTCGGTCTTTCTGTTCCTTTTCACGTGTTTCATGGCCAATTTTCACATCATCATAATACAGTAGAATTGTTCATGAAACATGTGGGGGAGAGTTTCTGAATTACAAAACCTTGGCATTGGGACAGTTCCACTCTTTTGACCTCACTAGTCCGTGTCCAGTGGCACAAACCGACCTCTTTCTTGGTTCCAGTGAAGAACCGTGAGTTCATCGGTGCCTTGACATGCCCTTCGCTCTCCCCGGAGCGTTGCAGTACCGAATGCAAACAGATATTCTCATGATCAAAATCACGTTTAATATCACCGGCATGTGCCGTGATATTTGTTAACTGAGCAGCAGCAGGTCAATGCAATACTTAACATAGAAAAAGTAGATAAATAAGTAAAGTAAATACATCGGGTGTATAGTGAATTTTAAAAATCGTGCAAAACAGAAATAATATATGATAAAAATGTGAGATAGTAAGCGCGGGTTCAATGTCCATTTAGGAATCGGATGGCAGAGGGGAAGAACCTGTTCCTGAATCGCTGAGTGTGTGCCGTCAGGCTCCTGTACCTCCCCCCTGATGGTAGCAATGAGGACGCTGACACCGCTCCAAGATGACGTCCTGGGAACTTTACAGGCTAATATCCAAGATGGAGCTGCCTAAATTTACGACCCTCTGCAGCTTCTTTCGGCCCTGTGCAGTAGCACCGCACCTACCCCCCCCCCCCCCCCACCAACAACCCTCCATACCAGACAGTGACCCAGCCTGTCAGAATGCTCTCCCGTCTATAGAAATTTTTGGAGTTTATTTTGTTCACATACCAAATCTCTTCAAACTACAAAATGAAGTGTAGTCGCTGACTGGCCGTCTTTATAGCTGCATCGATGTGTTGGGACCAGGTTAGGTCCTCAGAGAAACAGACACCCAGGAACTTGAAACTGCTCCTCTCTCCACTTCTGATCCCTCTGTGAGGATCGGTATCTGATCCTTTGTCTTGCCGTTCCTGAAGTCCACAATCAGCTCTTTCGTCTCACTGACGTTGAGTGCCAGGTTGTTGCTGAGACACCACTCCACTAGTTGGTATATCTCGTTCCTGTGCGCCCTGTCGTCTCTATCTCATATTCGACCAACAATGGTTGTATCATCAGTAAATTTATAGATGGTATATGAGCCATGTCTAACCACACAGTCATGGGTGTACAGAGAGTAGAGCAGTGGGCTAAGCACAAAGCCCTGAGGTGCACCAAAGTTGATCGTCAGCGTGGAGGAGATATTTTCACGAATCCGCATAGATTTTCGTCTTCCAGTTAGGAAGTCGAGGAGCCAATTGCAGACGGAGGCACAGAAGGCCAGGTTCTGTAACTTCTTAATCACGATTGCGGAATGATGGTATGAATGCTGAGCTATTGTCACCGAACAGCATCCTGCATAGGTGTTTGTATTGTCCAGGTGGGCTAAAGCCGTATGAAGAGCCATTACGAATGCTTCTGACGTTGACCTGTTGTGGCGATAGGCAAATTGCAGTGGGTCTAGATGTTTGCTGAGGCAGGACTTCACTCCAGTTATGAACACCCTCTCAAAGCATTTCATCACTGTAGATGTGAGTGCTACCGGGCGATAGTCATTAAGGCAGCTCACATTAATCTTTTTAGGCACTGGTACAATTGTAGCTTTATTTGAAGCAGTGGGAAATTCTGCCCGGAGCAGTGAGAGGTTGAAAATGTCCTTGAATACCTCTACCATTTAGGTGACAGGTTTTCAGAGCCTTACCAGGAATTCCATCGAACCTTTCACCTTGTGAGGGTTCACTCACTTTAAAGACAGCCTAACATCGGCCTCTGAGACGAAGATCACAGAGTCACCGCGTCCAGCAGGGATCTTCACAGCTGTAGTTATATTCGCGCGTAGAAGACGTTGGGTACATCTGGTAGTGAAGCATCGCTGCCATTCATGCCATTGGGTTTCGCTTTGTAGGACGTAATGCCTTGCAAACCCTGCCAGAGTTGTCGTACATCCGATGTCGCCTCAAACCTCGTTGGATATTGTCACTTCACCCTCCCCAAATCATACCTGTTTTTCTGGTACAGTCCCTGGTCGCCAAATGTAAATGCCACAGATCTAGACTTCAGCAGACAACATATCAACTGGTTCAGCCATGGCCTTTGGTTTGGGATTGTACAGTAATTCTTTGTAGGCACACTCTCATCCACACAGTTTTATTGAAGTCCGTAACAACTATATCATACTCATCCAGATTCGAAGATGAATCCCTGATACAGTCCAGTCCACCGATTCAAGACAGTTCTGTAGTCGCTCCTATGCTTCCCTTGTCCAAACCTTCTTGGTCCTCACTCCTCTTGCTGTAGTCTTCGGTCTCTGGCTATACTCACGGAGCAGAAGTACAGCCAAGTGATCAGACTTCCCGAAGTGAGGGCGTGGAATAGGACAGTTCGCATTCTTGGCGGTGTTGTAGCAATGGTCCAGTGTGTAGTTTCCTCTGGTACTGCAAGTGATATGTTGATGGTAATTGCTTAGTCATTTTTTCACACTGGCCTGGTTGACAATTCCCAAACCACTGGTGAAGGCGTTAGGGGGCGCTGTTTCGTGCATGATGATCCCATTATTCCTTCCTTATGCCACCGAAAGTACGGTTCACACCATTTACGATGGTGATTGATAGGATCGTTGCCTAAGGTAGAGGGAATCAATTTTAGAAAAGCTAGCATATTTATTTTTCAACATAGTTCCCTCCTACACGTACGCACATAGTCCAGCGTGGTGGAGCATACGGATCCCTTCGTTGTATAAGTGGTCCACAGCAGGGGTGATTGATAAGTTCGTGGCCTACGGAAGAAGGGGATGAGTTATTCCCTTCAAACTCTCTGCATTTTCACCCAAAGAGTTGAACTGCACGTGCATGTAACAGAGCGTCTTGGACCTGCAGGTGGGCCACAGCAGGGATTATTAAGTTCGTGGTCTAAGCTAGAAGGAGATATACAGCTCTCGTTACATGCACGTGCAGGTCAACTCTTTGAGTAAAAATGCAGAAAGTTGGAAGTTAACAACTCATCTCCTTCAACCGTAGGCCACGAACTTATCAATCACCCCATGCTGTGGACCACTTCTGGAGGTCCAAGACGCTGACTTATACAAAGAAGGGATCTGTATGCTCCACGACCACTGGACTAAGTGTGTAAATGTAGGAGGGGACAATGTTGAAAATTAAATGTGCTAGGTTTTCTAAAATTGACTCCTTTTACCTTAGGCCACGTACTTATCAATCACCCCTCATAGGTTATTGATTGAAACGTCTGTTTTCTCTCTAACAACCTGGAAACGAGTAGGATGATGATCATTCGTCCCAAACGAGTTCTCCACTGACACAGAAGCCGCTTGACCCGTCTCGTTCCCTCACAAGTGATCGAGTGCAACAGTCTGTCTTTCAGTATAAACTTCATTTCATTTCTCAAAGCGGCGCCGAAGGCACAAAGCACATTTGACCCAATCTTCATCGGTGGCACTTCGGCAGTTCTGGGCAATATTTGGGAGGAATTCATCGGGTATTATTATATTTATTATTATTTTACTCGCCTACCTGTTTCTGAGTTCCACAAGTATTCTCATCTCTACTCTACCCGTAATAACGTGTCGCTCGTCATGTTATTGTCGGACTCAGGCTCTATCAGGACTCAGCGACAGGTTACTATCGATGCAATGCTCCTCAGACAGGATGAAGAGGTCAATACTCCCCAATGCCATTAGGCTTTACAATTCTACCGCCAGGACTTAAGAACTTTTTAAAAGCTATTATTAATGCTTTTTGAGATAGTGATTTAGATGCATATCATATTTTTTTACTGAGTTAAGTATTGTATGTAATTAGTTTTGCTACAACAAGTGTATGGGACATTGGAAAAAAGTTGAATTTCCCCATGGGGATGAATAAAGTATCTATCTATATAAAACAGGACGCGGTTTGTATTTATAGTGATGTATGGCACCTTTTATGAGTTTGCCACTTAAAGCAACATTTCGGTGAATGATGTTTGCCCCGTGATTGTGTCCGTGTCAGTAACCAGATGAGAAGCTCCCGCACGGGAGGCTGGTCACGAAGGTTCAGTCGCTCGGCATTCACGATGAGGCAGTAAATGGGATCAGACATCGGCTTTGTAGTGGAAGCCAGAGAGTGGAGGGAGATTGTCGCATCTCTGACTGGAGGCCTGTGACTCCTACAGTGCCGCAGGGAGCAGTGCTGGGTACGTTTTTGTTTCTCGTCTCTATCAACCATCTGAATGATAATGTGGTTTACTGGATGACAACCTGATTGGAGTTGTAGTGGACAGCGAGGAAGGCTGTAATGACTTACAGCGGGATCCGCACCAGCTGGGAAAATGAGCTGAAATGGCTGAAGGAATTTAACGCAGACAAATGCGAGGTGTTGCTCTTCGGTAGAACTAACCAGGGGAGGTTGAACGGTAGGGCACTGAGGAGTGCGGTAGAACAAAGTGAGCTGGGAATACAGGTCCATAATCTGTTGAAAGTGGCGTCACAGTTAGATAGGGTCGTAAAAAATGCTTTGGGCACATTGGCCTCCATGTATCAGAGAGTTGAGTACAGGAGATGGGGTGTCACGCTGAATGATACATTTTTGAGGAAATTTACAAAGATGTTGCCGGGTCTGGAGTTCATGCACTTCCGTTGGTTAACAATTTCTTCTGTCGTGATACTTCCTTCATTTTTTTATCCTTGTGCTTTCATTTAATTTCAGTTCCGTGTACTTATTAGAATAGTATATGTTCGTTGGAGTGGTGAATCATGTTTCCATTAATGAAAATATATCCTTAGAAGTTTTATCTGACTGTTGTATAAAGTATTTATGTTTTATTCTGTTCATCCTTCTTTCCCAGGTGGAGTTAATATAAATAGGTTTGAGTGTACATGGTGTTTTCTAAAATTCCTCATTTCAGTCCTTATTTTCCTTTGTAAGTTTTCCAGATTGGTTTCAGACCGGGTTATATATGTGTTATATATGTGATATATGTGTTATACCGTCAACATGTATTATTTTGTTTTTCTCGGCTCAAGCTGTTAAAACCAGAGGTACGGGCACACTCATTTCTCAATTGCTCAGAACTTTCCGACTATTCTAATGGTGGTCAGTATTGAGCTTTTCTGGAGATTTACTGACATACTGCTGTGTGAGGATGGTGACGGGTGAGGATGACGGGGGAGATGGAAGAGGTGAAGCGTGCGGACAGAGGAGAGAAGATGGTGAGGGAGCTACACACACTCAGACAGCGATTTGAGAAGATGCAATCTCTCTCACCCAAGCACAGTAACCAAGACAGCACAAGGGGAGGGTCTTATGTTTCCCATTCTCGCTCCGTTCGCCAGTTCCTCCTGTTCCCGAGCTGCGGTGCGAGTTTCTGCTGCTCTGAATGGAGCCTTTCACGCGTCGCTGTTCCGTCCACATCTCGTCTCCGATTGACACTGATCCTGACATTCACTGTCTCTCTCTGTCTCTCTTTAATTATCACTCTATTTTTTTACTCTTACTCCCTTCCTCGGCCTCTCACCCTCTCTCTCTCTCTCTCTCTCTCTCTCTCTCTCTCTCTCTCTCTCTCTCTCTCTCTCTCTCTCTCTCTCTCTCTCTCTCTCTCTCTCTCTCTCTCTGTCTCTCGATGTTACTCACCGTTCTGTCGGACATCCTCTCACTCTCTCCCTCTTGGGTTTGCTTTCTGTTTTTTTCTGTCTCTCTCCCGTATTTTCTGCCTGTCTGACTGTCCATCTCCTTTTATTCTCATTGCCTCTAAATAATCATCTATAACAATTCCTCTCTCTTCTCTCTCTCTCTCTCTCCTCGCATAACCTCCAGTGGGGAGTGTCTGCGGTTTGGTATTGAGAGAAAGGGACTGCGGCATTAAGGGGAAGGGGGCGGGGAAGAGAGCGATAGATAGATAGATAGATAGATAGATTAATTGAGAGAGAGAGAGAGAGAGAGAGAGAGACATTTACCCCCCACCACACCTGTCACACTCACCGTTACCGTAGATGTGAAGTGGGGGGGGCGGGGCGAAAAGAGGGAAACAGCAGAGAGAGAGAGAGAAGAGGAGAAAGGGCTCTGGGACTGATAGTCTGAGGCAGACAGAGGAGGGTGAGGGAAGAGTTGAAAAGGACCCTGGAGGAAGAAAACCCTGTCTAATTACCATCAGCATAAATATTTTATTGATTCTATTATGGATATTATTTTATTTTGGTTTTCTGGGTATGCCTGCAAGAAAATGAATCTCAGAGCTGTATATGGTGGCATAGATGTACTCTCATAATAAATTTGTTTTTAACTTTGTAAGAGCCTGTTGGAGAGAGAGAGAGTCTGGCAGGGCGGAGAGAGAACGACTGAGGAGGGAGGAGAGTCAGGCGGCTGAAAGGCTAGTAAGGGAGGGAGAGACCGTTTGGAGAAATTCCAGGAGGAGAGGGAGAGAAATCGTACATGAGAGAGCAGCCGGAGTGAGGGGGAGATTTGAGATGCGACCGGGGATATAGAAACAGGGCGAGGGGGCATGGGGAGGGTAGAGACACTGGGTTCCTAGAGGCCTAGAGAGTAAAAGAGGGTAGGAAAAGACCGGTAGGAGCAAGAGCGCGGGAGGGTTAGAGAGACATGGGAACAGCCGGAGAAAAGAAATAAATGGTGGTGAGAGAGGCTGGAGGGCAGGGTGGGGGGGAGAGAGATGGAGCCGGAAAAAGGGACAGAGGGGGAATAGTGGGGAGTGAGGGTGAGAGACTGAGTGAGTGGGTAATAAACGACGCGGGGGCGATGATCGTTTTACTCATCTCGTCTCCTCTCCGCAACTTTCCTTTCTTCCCTCCCCTCCTCAATCCGATCCCTCCCTCTCAGTCTCGCCCCCTGTTTACCAGCCCGCACCGACAGACCTCTCCTTCACCTTCTCCAACAAGCCCGCGCCCACTCCTGCCTTTGGCGGGCCTCAGTGACGACACTTTCCCCACCGGAGAGCCTGAAGGATTCGTGCCAAGCGACCTGAGAAGGGGAGGGAAAATCAAGGCGGTACTTTGGAGATGGGAGGGGCGTTGTAACGGTGCCTAACCCTAAACCTAGCCCTAACCCATTCCTCCCCATGATAACCACTCAGTGTTCCAGCTTCCTTGTTAAGAGTCGCCCTGTCCCATCCTTGGCATCCCGTCACTCCTTAAACACTTCGCTCTCTGTTCTCCCTCTCCACTCTATCACTGCCTATCTCACCCTGGCTGGCGGCCATTTTGTGATGATTACTATTGACAACCGCTCTCCCTGTATCGTAGAATGATATACACCCTTTTCCTCACCTTCCACTCACTTCCCTTCCTGTTTATTCAATCTCAACTCCTCATCCCTTCTCTCCTTTCCCTCGGTGCTCCTTCTCCCGACTCTCCATTTAACCTTCTGCCTGCAGCCAATGTGTGACAGTGCGTGACCCTCCCTCCCACTTCTTCCATCACGAAGTCTGTCACTCCCTCACACTCACCATCTTGTCACACTCCTTTCCCATCCCATCACTCGCAAACCCCTTCCCTCCCTCCCCTCGCTTTCCTCTCCCCGCCATCTCGATGCTCGGCATCCGATGCTGGTTGGCTGCCATTGTGCGATGACAATTTCCCCCTCTCCTCATCTCCCTCTCTCTCTGTGTTACCCGTTGAGTCACTCCCCTACTTACCCCGTCACTCCTGAACCCTCCCCTCTCTGAGCCCTTGTCCTTTCTCCCGCCATCCACCACATCCTGGCTGGTGATCATTTTCTGATGGGAAATTTCGCTCCCCCTCACCCGATCCCTTCCCTCCGTCGTTGAATGTGTCGCTCCCTCTCCCTCAGCTGAGACGCTCAACTCTCCACCCCATCGGCCCAAACACTTGGTTTAACTACATAATGCTTCATAGGCCTGATTTTATACTCACAAATCAATGAATCTGTTGTAAAAAAAAAAGATCACTCCCTACTTGTACATAGTTCTTCCCTTTTTGTTGTTTTTTCTCTCCACTCTTTTCTATAAGTGTGCACCTCAGATAAATACTTTGTGGAGATTTGCGATATATATGATTATACTGTGGCGACCCAATTACTAGCACACTCGATCCGGCTCACAATTAGCCAGCGTGCAGGCACAAAGGCTAGGTCCGCAACAAAGGGAGAAAACCTGAGGGGGTGTCAGTACGTGCCTCTCGAGGCATCCGCGCGGGGGAGGGCGGATGGAGGGAGGCTTTAAAGCAAGGCTGTGAAGTTCGAATAAACTTTAACTTTGACTGCAGTTTACCGACTCCGTGTCGTTATTTTAGCGCTGCGTGCAGCACACCGCTACAATTGGTGACCCCGACGGTCCAAACGATTTTTGGACCGGAGATGAACGACGCATGTGGTTTCCTTGAAACTGCCAAGCTTCTGGACGCTGCAACCTCACCTATGGTTTCAGCAAGCAGAAGCCCAATTCCACGTTCGGCAGATAACCTCAGAGGACACCCGTTACTACTACGTGGTGAGCTCCCTCGACCAGGACACAGCAGCCCAGGTCGCGGAGTTCGTACAGTCTCCCCCGCGGACGGCAAGTACACGGAATTCAAAGCACTGCTCATAAGGACTTTCGGACTCTCCCGCCGCGAGCGAGCTGCCCGTTTACTGCACCTGGATGGCTTGGGAGACAGGCCTCCATCAGCTTCAATGAATGAGATGTTGTCTCTGGCCGACGGACACACACCCTGCCTCATGTTTGAGCAGGCATTCCTGGAGCAGCTGCCCGAGGACATACGCCTGCTGCTGTCCGACGCGGATTTCAGCGACCCCCGGAAGGTGGCAGCCCGGGCGGACTTGCTGTGGAACGCCAAGAAGGTGAGTGGGGCGTCCATCTCACTGATCACCGGGCCACGCTCCCAGCAGCAGACCAGTCCAGGCCCGGCCGCAGAGCCCGCTAAACCCAAAGGCCAGGGTGTGGAGCCCAACGAACAATGGTGTTTCTACCACCAGCGGTGGGGTGCAGAAGCCCGCCGTTGTCGCCCGCCCTGCCAGTTCCCGGGAAACGCCAGGGCCAGCCGTCGCTGATGGCTACGGCGGCTGGCCATCGGGATAGCCTCCTGTATGTGTGGGACAAGAGGTCGGGACGCCGTTTTTTGGTCGACACCGGTGCCGAGATCAGCGTCTTACCTCCGACGAGTTACGACACCCGCAGCAGGGCGCCGGGTCCCCCCCTGAGGGCTGTGAACGGCAGCACTATAAGGACCTATGGCACCCGTCCGGTGCAGCTACGGTTCGGCTCCAGCCAGTTCACGTGGGACTTCACACTGGCCACCGTAGCGCAACCGCTTCTGGGTACGGATTTCTTGCGGGCTCACAGCCTACTGGTCGACCTGCCCAGGAAGAGACTGCTTCACGCCGAGACCTTTCAGACGTTCTCCCTGGGTGCAGCCCAGTTGCCAGCCCCTCACCTCGGCTCCATCACGCTGTCCGACAACGACTTCATCAGGGTCCTGGCGGATTTCCCATCGGTTTTGGCATCGCAGTTCGCGGCAGCCATGCCCCGACACGGCGTACAGCACCACATCCCGACCCAGGGACCACCCCTCCACGCCCGTGCTCGTCGGCTTCCCCCTGACAAGCTCCGACTGGCGAAGGAGGAGTTCAAGAGGATGGAGGAATTGGGGATCATCCGGCGGTCCGACAGCCCATGGGCCTCCCCCCTGCACATGGTGCCCAAAGCGACAGGGGGCTGGAGACCGTGCGGCGACTACCGCAGGCTGAACGAGGCTACAACACCGGACCGCTACCCTGTGCCGCACATTCAGGACTTTGCAGCAAACCTGTACGGCGCACGGATCTTCTCCAAGGTAGACCTCGTCCGAGGATACCATCAAATCCCGATGCATCCGGACGACGTCCCCAAAACGGCTCTCATCACCCCGTTTGGCCTGTCTGAGTTCCTCCGCATGCCGTTCGGCCTGAAGAATGCCGCACAGACTTTCTGGGGCCCACGCCAAATTTCTCCAACCGTCTGAGGTGAAAGAGGCGCACAGACCACGTGAGTTCCCCGGTGATGTTTATGCCGAGCAACTTAAAGCCGTTCAACCCCTCAACCCAGGTACATTGATGTCAATAGGGAAGAGCCTGTCATTTGCTTAGTACAGCTGAAAATACATTTATTGACATGTTTCGTTTTAATTAAGTTGTGGCACGTTAGTAAATGAATTCAACCGAAACATTTAAAATTCGCCTGATTGCTAAAACGTGTCTTCGCACTTAATACAGTGTAATTGCAGCCGATGATGATGATGATGATGATGATGATGATGATGATGATGATGATGATGATGATGATGATGATGATAATAATAATAATAATAATAATAATAATAATAATAATAATAATAATAATAATAATAATAATAATAATAATAATTTAGTGATCCCGCGTGGCCTAGTGGATAAGGCATCGGACTAGCAACCTGAAGGTCACTGGTTCGAGCCTCAGCTGAGGCAGCATGTTTGTGTCCTTGAGCAAGGCAGTTAACAACACATTGCTCTGTGACGACACCGTGGCCAAGCTGCTTGGGTCCTAGTGCCCTTCGTTTGGACAACATCGGTCATCGGTGGCGTGGAGAGGGGAAGGTTTGCAGCCTGGGCAACTGTCGGTCTCTCATACAAACCTGCCCAGGCCTGCCCCCTGGAAAAACCTTCTAAGGCGCAAATTCATGGTCTTACGAGACTAACGGATCCCTATTATTAGTGATCCCGAATGGGAAATTCTTTCATTAGAGCAGTAACTTTTAAAAACACACTATTGAAGAATTTAAGACTATTTTGATATATAGAGATTGTGAATGTTCCTGAGGTTTAGCTAAAATCAGCAAGAAGGAGGTTGCGGCGCCGGGAGGGGTGCAGCCAATATGTTGTGATCAAGGTCTAAGTTCAAAGTCAAGCAATGTTCTTGTTAAGTGTTTTTAGTTACACCCGCTGTATCTATATAATGAAGCGTGACTACAAGCTAAGCAGAGCCCTCACACACCGCTCTCAGGTGCAGAGGCTCTCTGTGATATCATGTATAATAAAGTCCTTCAGTTTGAAACAATTCTCTGAGTCGGCCTGATTTGTTCTGTCTGCTGCTCCAGAGATTTCTCTGCAACAGATTGGCGACGAGGATGGGATCCTCAATTTAGTCTTCTGGCTGAAAGGGGGAGGCTGGAAGAGCGGGATCCAGAAAAGGAACCCTAAGCGGAAAAGGAAAAGCAAGATAAAAAAGCGCCGACCAACTTGGGAAGGGAAATCAGTCTGCATTCCTCAGTTGGCTTGTCCAAATGTGTGAGATTTACAAACCATTGAAAATTACAGCACAGAAACAGGCCATTTGGCCCTTCCTGGCTGTGCAGAACCAATTTTCAGCCTAGTCCAATTGACCTGCACCTGGACCATATCCCTCCATACACCTCTCATCCATGTACCTGTCCAAGCTTTTCTTAAATGTTAAAAGTGAGCCCGCATTTACCACTTCATCTGGCAGCTCATTCCACACTCCCACCGTTCTCTGTGTGAAGAAGTCCACCCCCCCCATGTTCCCTTTAAACTTTCCCCCTTTCACCCTTAACCCATGACCTCTTTTTAAAAAAATTTTCTCCCCTGGCCTCAGTGGAAAAAGCCTGCTTTCATTCATTCTATCTATACCATGTTACCACTGAGTGACAGGCCCTGAGCTGGAATGATGAACAGACCCCAGCGCATGCGCAAGCATTGTGTAAAACGGCAGCTGACCTGCATGAGAGAGTGCGACAGGCGCTGCCCCCTGTGGGAAGCGAGATTAAGCATCCTTTTCCAACCCGCTGAAGGGGTATATGTAAAGGAGATAAAAAAGGACTCTTTTTCTCCTAGGTGGAAGCGCCCTTACACAGTGCTGATAATAACCAGAACCGCGGTGAAGTTTGAAGGAAAAGGAGAATGGATTCACGCTACTAGGTGCAAACGGCACCAGGAATTAGAAGACAAGAATGCATGAAGCTAACAAGCCAGATGCTTTTATGAGGATTGATACTGCGGGGAGTCAGTGTGGCCTTGTCCAGAAATACCTCTTTGTCCTTATGTCACACTCATGCCAGTCATTAAGGTGAAGAGTTGGACTCTTGTTGGGTGTGTGTAAAGATACCTCAGCATGCCGCCCATCACTGGAAGGGATCCCCATGAACGGAAGCGAAAAGCTCTCTGTTCAACTTATGAAACTATTTGACACATCCTATTCCAGCTTTAGAACGAGAGATTGGCAGAAGGACTGTGATGTCAGCGAAGGGGATTGTGGATGGTACCTCCCTACCCCGATGGAGGGAAAAAGGATGCCCTCCTTCGAGTTAGTAAATACACAGAAAACTGTAAATGGAATTTGTTACTGCAATACGGCGGGGGGAGATGGGAGATTTTTGGGTCATTGTTCTTGTACTGAACGGAGGGTGGGTCCTCCTCCGCTTACTCCTAATGGGCCTTACTGGGTATGTGGGGAAAGAGCTTGTCCTTGGCTTGCAAGGCCGCCAGGCGAAAGTCGGAATGTGTCCCCAGGAAACTGGACGAGCTGCTGTTATCTGGCCTATATATTGCCCTCCATGCATCCTATAAAAGATATATCGCAACATCCTTATTGAAGGCGAAGTAAGCGAGGGATAACTGAAAGTGAAAGGTTTTGAATGTTAGCATTTCCCTCATGCGGCGTGGCCCGAAATTCACGAGAAATTATTAGTATGGCAACCACTCTAGAGATATTGGCCAATGACGATGCCGATACACTAACTCACGCAAGGGAAAGACCTAACAACAAAGGTAGTTGCCCTTAGAATGGTAGCCTTGCAAAATAGAATGGCCCTGGACCTGCTCTGAGCCGAAAAAGGAGAGGCAAGCGCCGTGGTAGGGCAGGAATGTTGTACTTATATTCCCGATGCGTCAGAAAACACAACTGACCTTAGTCAACACATTAGAGGAAAGATTAAGTAGTCTACGAAGATAGGGAAACAGTTTTTTTATTTTCAGGAACGAAATGGTGGGAAATACTAGAGGGTTGGTTTTCTGGCTGGGGAAGCTGGATTACCCATGGGATAATTATAGTGGTAATAATATGTGTTTTAGGATGCTGTGTATGTGGATTATTACGATTGTATTGTGACCAGTTAATGAAAACAGATTTACTCGGACCTGAAAATGACCCTATCATACCCCAGATGGTGAGGGAAATGCGCAGTAAGCGAAACTGGTGGACAGATGAGGTACATCCTGGCAAAGAAATACCCCTTCAGGAGGGATATGAACCCCTTATGAGGAAGAGGAGTAATTACTTCATGAGGAGTGTTGATCTGAAAAGATGAACAACGAGGGAATTGTGGAAGAATTTAAGACACTTTGGATATGCAGGGGTTAACCTAATCGCCTGTGAATACTCTTACAATTTAGCTAAAATCCTTGCAGGTCTTGGAATTCAGCGAATGTCCTTCCAAGAAAGATGTTGTGGCCCCGCATTTACGTAATGCTCTTGTTTGTTGCAATCTCGTTCTAAGATCAAAGTCACGTTGTTGGTTGAAATCTAGTCCTAAGTTCGAAGTCAACCAATGCTCTTGTTAAGTGCTTTTAGTCACGTACTCTGTGTCTATATAATGAAGCGGGTCTGCAAGACAAACAGAGCCCCCAAGCACCGCTCTTAGGTGCAGAGGCTCTCCGTGATATCACGTATAAATAAAGCCCTTTAGTCTGAAACGATTCTCTGAGTCGACCTGATTTGTTCTGTCTGCTGCTCCTGAGATTTTTTCTCAACAAACTATATGTCGCATATGCACTTTATGTCAACTTGCATATGTACAGCATATTCTACCTGTTAATATTATTGTATTGCTTTAATATTATTTTTTGTGCGGTATGTGATATATGTTCTGTGTTTTCCACTTTGGTCTCTGTTTCGTTTCGCTGCATACATGTGTACAGATCAATAAAACTATATCTGAACTTCAGCTTTAAATTGGACTTGAGTGTTGAACAATTTCCATATTTCACTCTGACGCGATCCTTAGACCATAAGACCATCAGCATAATTAGGCCCTTCAGCCCATCGTGTCTGCTTTGCCATTTCATCATGGCCGAGCCCGGAATCCACACAACTCTATAAATCTTCCTTTTTATCACATCCTTCGATGTCCTGGTCTATCAGGAAACGGTCAACTTCTGTCTTAAATACATCCACGGACTTGGCTTCCGCCTCAGTCTGTGGCAGGACCTTCCACAGCGCGCTACTTTCTATCTGAAGAAAATCCTCTTTCCCTCTGTTCCAAAAGTTGGTCCATCAATTTTGATGATATGCCCTCGTCTGGGTCCCCCCACTATAGGAAACATGCCCTCCACATCCACCCAATATAGTCCCTTCAAAATTCGTTAGGTTTCAGTGAGATCCCTGTGTATGCTTTGTTACGTATTCGGGCAACAATAATATAGATGAGTTAGGCAAGGGGTTTTATAACAAATAACACGTTTATTAAACACTGATAACAAACCCCCTTCAAATGTAAACAAACCCAAACAATGGTCCGAGCTCAGCTGCTGGCAGCTGGTCAGACAGTTCTTAATAGCTTTGCAGTCTCAAACAGTCTTTAAAGTAGTATTGAAAAAAAACAGTTCTCCAAAGCGAATTGCCGAATGAAAACAGTTCAAAGAATGATATGCCGACAGTTCAAAAGCTCACGGTACTTTTAAAAGGAGAGACTTTTTAAAGCGATGTAAATTCTCTTCCACGTCGATGTCCTTCGATTCCCAGCGTCGAACTCCCACGTCGAATTTTATTAAATATAACAACTTAAAGTGACTGACCTTCCTTCCAAAATATTCTCAATCTCCCGCTTTTCCCAGCGGAGACTATCGTGAGAATAGTAAACGAAATCCTTCCGAATGAGGATCACACAAGGTCGAAGTCAATCCATCGAAAATCGATTCTTCTCAATTTGTCTTCCAAACTTCACTCTCCATCAGCAAAGAAACCGTTGGCTCTGACCTTTTAAACTTTAGGCATTATATAAAACTTCATTTTTAACTAAACTGCGTCATCACATTAAATCACACAGTAACATGAAGTCATCTTGGCAAATCCAGCCACGAACTGCCCCACCCGACAGGGTGGGTCTTCCTTTTATACCCTGTAGAAAAAACCTGTCACATGACCTCTACTGGCGGGAAAATGACATCACTCCACCATTACCTCATGCCCAGTATAACTTCAACCCCAGTCACGTGACAAGGGTACCACCGTCACGTATCACGGGTACGTAACACCTCCCTCCAAAAAAAAAACATTTTTGGTCTGACAAGAACAAAAATTTTTAACAATTACTTACAAAAAAAAACAAATGTATAAATTATATAACATACACAATATACAATACAGTAGGAGTGTTACAATAAAAAAAACCACTCCAAAAAAAACATTTTACATTCAACATCGAGATAGACAATCAGCAACCACATTATCTTTACCTTTAATATGAGTTATCACAATATTGTACTCTTGTAACATCAAACTCCAATTTAACAATCTTCTGTTTTTGTTTTTCATCTTACTCAGAAAAACTAACGGATTATGATCAGTGTAAACTATAAGTGGTTTTTGAGTTGTACCAACATATACCTCAAAATATTCCAAAGCTAAAACAAGAGATAACAATTCTTTCTCTATTGTTGAATAGTTTCTTTGATGCTTATTAAATTTCTTAGAAAAGTAAGCTACTGGATGATCAACCTCATCACCCTCATTCCTTTGCATCAATACTGCTCCCGCAGCTTCATCACTAGCATCTACAGCTAATGAAAAAGGTTTTTCAAAGTCAGGTGCCTTAAGCACAGGTTGTTGACATATCATTGTTTTCAATTTTTCAAATGCTTCCTGACAAAACACTGTCCACACAAACTTTACATTCTTCTGCAGAAGATTAGTTAATGGAAGGGCAACATTAGCAAAATTCTTACAAAATTTTCGATAATATCCTACCATTCCCAAAAACCTTCTGAGAGTTTTTTTCCCCGTCGGAGTGGGAATTTCCAAAATTGCCTGAACTTTTGCCTGAACAGGAGCTACCTTACCTTGACCTACAACATAACCAAGGTAAGTCACAGTAGCATGTCCAAATTCACTCTTGGCTAAATTAATAGTCAAGTTAGCTTTTGAAAGCTTTTCAAACAATTTCTCCACCGCAATAATGTGTGCTTCCCAAGTATCATTTCCTGTCACTAAATCATCAATATAAGCATCAGTATCTTTCAAACCCTGAATTACAGAATTAATCATCCTCTGAAAAGTACCTGGCGCATTCTTCATCCCAAATGGAAGAACATTATACTCATATAACCCAGATGGAGTTACAAATGCAGAAATCTCTCTACCTCTGTCTGTTAATGGAACACACCAATACCCTTTCAATAAATCAATCTTTGTAAGGAACTTTGCTTTTCCAACCTTATCTACACAATCATCTACTCTAGGAATTGGATATGCATCTGTTTTCGTTACAGCATTCACCTTCCTATAGTCCGTACAAAACCTAATACTACCATCAGGTTTTGGCACCATAACACATGGCGAACTCCAATTCGAGTTAGAATGTCTAATAATATCATTCTCTAACATGTATTCAATTTCCTTCTCAGCAAGTTCACATTTTTCCATGTTCATTCTATATGGATGTTGTTTAATAGGTTTGGCATCTCCAACACCTACATCATGTGAAGCTATAGTAGTCCTTCTCGGAACATCTGGAAACAAATCCTTATACTTAAAAATCAATTCCTTCATCTGTTGTTTCTGCTCTAGCTGTAAATGTGCTAATTTCTCATCCATATTTTCCAAAATAGTCGAATTAGGTAACCTAACAGAAACAATGTTAGATTTAGAATGAAAGTCAGATGAATCATCTATCATGTTCCCAGTTAAATCCAACTCATTCTCACTAACCACAACAGTCGCAGTATCAGATTGTTTCTCAAAATATGGTTTAATCATATTTATGTGGCAAAGTTGTGTTGACCTTCTACGATCTGGAGTTTTTATTACATAATCCACATCATTAACTCTAGACACAATTTCATAAGGTCCATGAAATCTAGCTTGTAAAGGATTTGTCTGCACTGGGAAAAGAACCAACACCTTATCTCCAGGCTTAAACATCCTCATCCTAGCTTCCTTATCATACCAAGTCTTCATTTTCTCCTGAGCCAACTTCAAATTTTCCTTGGCTAAGCTACAAGCTCTATGTAACCTGTCCTTAAATTTCAAAACATAGTCCAACAAATTAGTATGCACTTCCTTACTAATCCACTGTTCCTTCAATAAAGCTAAAGGTCCTCTAACTCTATGTCCAAACACAAGTTCAAATGGACTAAAACCTAAAGATTCCTGTACCGATTCCCTTACTGCAAATAAAAGTAAGTTTATACTCTCATCCCAGTCACCTTCATTCTCCACACAATATGTCCTAATCATATTCTTGAGAGTAGAATGAAACCTCTCCAAGGCACCTTGCGATTCTGGATGGTATGCAGACGAAGTAATTTGCTTAGCTCCCAATTTATAAACTATCTGTTGAAACAATCCAGACATAAAATTACTACCTTGATCAGTTTGTATTTCCTTAGGCAATCCAAAATAAGTAAAGAATTTTATAAGAGCCTTCGTCACAGTTTTAGCTTTTATATTCCTAAGTGGTACTGCCTCTGGAAACCTAGACGAAGTACACATGATAGTCAACAAATACTGATAACCAGTTTTTTGTCTTTGGTAATGGACCAACACAATCTACAATAACTTTAGAAAACGGTTCACCGAATGCTGGAATAGGTTGTAATGGAGCTACTGGTGTAACCTGATTTGGTTTACCCACAATTTGACAAGTATGGCACGTCTTACAAAACATCGCCACATCTTTTCTTAAACCAGGCCAGTAAAAATGTTTTAAAATCTTGTCCACAGTTTTCCTTACCCCTTGATGTCCACCTAAAGGCACACTATGAGCTAAAGTCAAAATCTCATTCCGATAAACTTTAGGAACAACCACTTGATAAACAACATTCCATTCCTCACTTGCAGGAATTGTAGGCGACCTCCACTTCCTCATCAACACTCCTTTTTCCAAATAATATCCTACTGACACCTTCTCAATTTCACTACCTAGTAAAGCTTGTTCCCTTAATTTTACAATCTCAGGATCTCTATTCTGCTCTGCTATCATCTCCTTCCGTGACAGAGATAAATCTTCATAGTCAGACTTACTCCCAGAACCTTGTTCAGACAACGAAGGTAAGAAAGTTTCTGACACATCCTCAAAACTCAAATCCTGAGTTGAACAGTCATGAGTAACAACCTCATTCTGCACATCAATCTTTTTAGCCATAGCTCTAGTCACAACACAAGAAAAATCTGTGTTAGAATTCACCTCAGGTACCTCTGACTCCATTGTCAAATGCACTTCAGGAAAAACTTGTCCACCTGCCAAGTCATTACCTAACAATAAAGAAATACCCCTCACAGGTAAGCTATGCTGTAATCCTACCTTAACAAATCCTGTAACTAACCCTGACTTTAAATTTACTTCATGTAAACATACAGGCATAAAATCACTTCCAACACCTCTTATGTAATTCACCTCACCAGTATCACTCTCTTCATTAAACTTCAACACACTATCTAACATCAGTGATTGAGAAGCTCCAGTATCCCTAAGAATCTTTATTGGCACCAGAGTAGATCCTTCTTTCAAGGATACAAACCCTTCAGTTATAAAATGATCATATCCCTTTCTAACTTTGTCAGACTCTAACAAATCCTCATTTGTGTTTACCAAACACTGTAACTTTACAGGTGCTTCAGTATGTTGCACACAAGCATCCGGAACTGCTTCCTTCTCTTTCTTTTTCAATTTGAAACAGTTAGCTATTACATGGCCAGGCTTCTTACAATAGTTACAAATAAGACCAAACTGTCTTTCCTTCACAGGTTTTCCTTCCTCCTTACCTCTCTCATTAACCTCTGATTTAATTTCTGATTTACCTGGAGTCTCCATATTATTTTTCCTCTTAAAAATTCTACCCTGAGGAAATTTATTCTTATGGATTAAAACATACTCATCAGCTAATCTAGCACAGTCCTGCAATTTATCAGTATCCCTCTCATTTAAGTAGGTCCTTACTTCAACAGGAATGCTTCTTTTAAATTCCTCCATTAAAATCAGCTCTCTCAATGTATCATAGTCCTCATTTACATTTTTAGAAGAAACCCATCTCTCAAAACACATAGCTTTATCATAGGCAAATTCCACATAAGTCTTTTCCACAGACTTTTTCAAACTCCTGAATCTTTCCCTGTACGCTTCTGGGACCAATTCATACGATTTGAGAATATTTTCTTTCACAATATCATAATCTAATGATTGCGCAGCAGTTAAAGCTGTGTAAACGTGTCGTGCCTTGCCTTTGATTACACTCTGTAATAACACTGACCATTTATCTTTCGGCCACTCTGACATCCGAGCAATAGTTTCAAAATGTTGAAAATATCACTCCACTTCTGTTTCACTAAATGGAGGGACCAATTTAATTTCTTGGCTAGCAACAAACGGTTTTCTAGAATCAGCAGACTGTTCTACAGACCTTAATTTCGCCATTGCATATTCAAAATCTCTCTGCTTTTGCTCAATTTCCAATTTATAACGTTCCAACCTCATTTGTTCAATTTGCAACTGCATCTCCAGATTACTTATTGGAAACGATTCTAAAATCGATTCTTCAAAATGACCCGAAGCCACAAAATGTGATGCGATCTTTCTCTGTATTACAGCTTTTGATGTAGTTGGCAAAATCCCTTTAAGATGCAACCGATTAGCAAGTTCAGAGACTTCAGTTTTTTTCGCCTTCGCTAACAAATCCGCGACTGGCGAATCCAGAAACTCATCAATATTCATCGTTGCCGAATACCACTCACAAGCCAATCAAACAAAAAAAAATCGAGCAATCCCCGTTACCAATACACCGATTCAAAATTCAAAAAACTTTTTAAACTCAAATAATTCAATCCCGAACGTAGCCCCCATAATTATGTTACGTATTCGGGCAACAATAATATAAATGAGTTAGGCAAGGGGTTTTATAACAAATAACACGTTTATTAAACACTGATAACAAACCCCCTTCAAATGTAAACAAACCCAAACAATGGTCCGAGCTCAGCTGCTGGCAGCTGGTCAGACAGTTCTTAATAGCTTTGCAGTCTCAAACAGTCTTTAAAGTAGTATTGAAAAAAAAACAGTTCTCCAAAGCGAATTGCCGAATGAAAACAGTTCAAAGAACGATATGCCGACAGTTCAAAAGCTCACGGTACTTTTAAAAGGAGAGACTTTTTAAAGCGATGTAAATTCTCTTCCACGTCGATGTCCTTCGATTCCCAGCGTCGAACTCCCACGTCGAATTTTATTAAATATAACAACTTAAAGTGACTGACCTTCCTTCCAAAATATTCTCAATCTCCCGCTTTTCCCAGCGGAGACTATCGTGAGAATAGTAAACGAAATCCTTCCAAATGAGGATCACACAAGGTCGAAGTCAATCCATCGAAAATCGATTCTTCTCAATTTGTCTTCCAAACTTCACTCTCCATCAGCAAAGAAACCGTTGGCTCTGACCTTTTAAACTTTAGGCATTATATAAAACTTCATTTTTAACTAAACTGCGTCATCACATTAAATCACACAGTAACATGAAGTCATCTTGGCAAATCCAGCCACGAACTGCCCCACCCGACAGGGTGGGTCTTCCTTTTATACCCTGTAGAAAAAACCTGTCACATGACCTCTACTGGCGGGAAAATGACATCACTCCACCATGACCTCATGCCCAGTATAACTTCAACCCCAGTCACGTGACAAGGGTACCACCGTCACGTATCACGGGTACGTAACAGCTTCTAAATTCTAGTGAATACAGACCCAAAGCTGCCGAACGCTCTTCATATGCCAACCCAGTCCTTCCCGGAATCCTTCACGTGAATGTCCTCTTGAATCTGTCCAATAACAACGGATCCTTTCTGAGATCCGGGGCTCATAGCTGATGACGTCACTCCAAGTGCGGACTGACTACTGACTTATAAAGGCTCAGCATTATCTCCTTGCTTTTATATCCTGTTCCACCTGAAGTAAATGCTGGCATTGCATTTGCCTTCTTCACCTCAAACTCAGCCTGTAGCTTCACCTTCTGCAAGTCTTGCACGGGGACGCCCAAGTTCATCTGCATCCTGAAGTTTGAATTTTTACCCATTTTGATAACAGTCTGCACTATTGTTCCTTTTACCAAAATGATGGACATTCTTTTCTCCACACTATATACCATCAGCCACATTTTTGCCCACTCTTGCAATTTGTCTAAGATCTGCTGTAATCGCTTTGCTTCCTAGGCAGTACCGACCCCTCCTGCGATCTTTGTATCACCTGTAAACCTTGCCACAAAGCCATCAATTCCATTATCCAAATCATTGACAAAGGTTTGAAAAGTAGCGCACCCAGTACTGACCTCTGAGGAACACCACTAATCACTGGCAGCCAGCCACTGCTGCCTCCTGTCCGTCAGCCAGTCCACAATGCATGCTGGTATCTTCCCTGTAACGCCGATACTTCCTGAAAATGGAAGTCTTCGCAATTGTAACAGAATTTGAATCAATTGGAATGATGAAGGACATTGAGAATGGCTGATGTTCAAATTGGCGAACGTGCTGGTTTACAAAAACTATCTGATATGTTTGTAGAGAATTGCTTAATGTAAATAACCCCGGCACTGAGATGGATTCGACATTTGACTTACCTCAGCTCCGAAGGCAGACAGAATATCATACATCATCGACCTAATTTCGATGTAATCCGACATATTGATGAACTGTGGACATTATCTCACGAACAGTGGCCGTTCTGCATGGTTGTTGGCGTACTCACGTTTCGTATCACATACCTGCCAGCGCACATACACACTGTGGTTCATCACCACACTGCGCGAATTTATCTAATTTACAAAATGTACTTTTCAGGAGTGGGGATCACTGATAGTGTTCAGTGTGCATCACCACTCAAACTTGTAGTCTGACACCTTCTGAGGCGCCGACGTCGCTCCGCTGAAGCACATTAATTCCCCCGTCCCAGCACTGAGCCGGTAACTTTGTATATAACATTTTATGAGATCATAACAAAAAAAAACAACATTTTGTGTCTCTCTACCTCCAACAGTGCGTGATGTAGGAAGTTCCTTATCACCCATATACTTTGTAGATGAAAGGTGTAAGACAATCTTCCACATGGCACTTTAAACCCTGAATATCGTAGAAAATACTCGGGTCATACTAATCTCTGCTCACGGAAAGAAAGCCTCAGTGACATCCTCTTCTATTTCATTGGTAATATCGATTGCCCAGTGAAGGGGCAACTTTGTAATCTCTCCGACGAAGTCTGAGAAGTTTCATGGGAACAAGCGGCTTCGGGACCCACACCGAAGTAATGTGAAAGCACAGGCGGCTCTAAACGCTTAAATATCAGCGTTTTCAGTGCTGATGGAGGTGATTTATATCTGCTTGTTTGGAGTAACCATATCATATATAACAGTGACTCTCCACCAGCTATAACAGAATATATCATCAGTGACGTCAGAGTCCCGTCACTACCCCATTGCCGGGATGCTGCATCAATTGTTTGGTTTCAATGACGTCACATTCAGGAAGGAATCACAGCCTGTAAGGTTAGACAAAGACTAACGGGTTGACATTAGACTGGACGCATGATGAGAAAGGTTATTGAAGAATTATGTGTAAAGTAAAGGCAAGCGCAGCATCAGTAATGTTATAGTCAGTGGGAATCAGCAGAACGCTGTGTAACAAATGCAGTTACGGAACGGAGCGGGACCTCTCTACTGAGTTACTGTGGGACAACGAAAGGGCCCTCCTGGAGCGATGCTCTCCGCGGGCGAGGGGAGCGCTGACGTCACTCCCTCGGGGGTGGGGGTGTTCTGTTGTGGAATGTGAATGAAGGAGCTTCATGATCCAGCTGCTCAGTCCATCACCTGGGGAACAGGTGGCACCGGAGCGGAACATCAACCCTTGTTTGTTCAATGGCTGTAAGTAACGTCATTCATTGCACAACCCGCCTACCCGTGACGGAGAATTCGTGTTCCCTATAAATTAGCAGGGTATCGTGGTCCGAGTCACACGCTGATGTAAACTGCACAACGGGAGATAATTCAAGCAATCGGACATGAGTCGACCGGCGATCCTACAGGTGAAAGACGTTTGTTACCCTGTTCTAGCGGTGTTTGGTTTACCCGGTAAGACGTATTAATACATTGTCTAATAGCTACTGTTTTTCGGCAGGACATTGTTATTTTTAATGAAGTATGATCCGAAGATGCGCCGCAATGTGTCCATTGTACAAGCTGCTCAATAGGCGCTGTATCGTTCCCTGTCCACACGGCCGGTGAGGAGACATTCCTCTGGACACAGGAGGCCGTCTCCTCATGACAGGTGCAAAGAGAACGGAGGGATGCCATCGCTGAAATAGCAGTAGTGTTTCACTCAGGAGGAAATGTATTTTCTATCGTGCCTGTCCGAGAATAAAAGTGTACTACAACAGCAGTAGTGTTTCGCTAAATATTTTGAAGTCTGTCGCGAATTTTGATATAATTCCCATACGAAGGTGAGTAGAAATTTAAACAATACTACGAATTCGGCTTCAATTTTGTATTGCGCAACTCCAACTCAATAACTCAACCCCAGTGCTGAAAGTCCTGATTTGTGATGGCCGATGTGCAAAATGATCTCTGTGCCACCCGGTTTACCCGTTGTTTTACTTTAAATGAATGATGGATCTGTATTTACATCTCCGTTTCTTTTATGCGGAGCACCTCACAACCTACCATTCACCATGCAATGGTAACCTGGTTTACCCTCCAGCAGGGCGGCACATTACCCAGGCTCCCGGTAAATTACACGTGCTGTTTGTCAGCCCGTTTCCAGCTGGTGAAGATCACACTGCGAAGATGCCTTTCCGTCCTGCCTATGCTTACTCTCAGACCACCGTACTAAACAGGAATACATCCAGACATATTTCAGAAATAAGTTGTAAGATTCCGCTGTCTTCCTCCGTCAGTGATGTCTTAATCTGTTATTGTTTTTTTTCTGTTGCAGCCAATTTGTTAACAATTATTATTCTGTCCCGGGGGAAATGCGGTCTTTCCAAATGCATCTCTGCCTACATGACGATGATGGCTGTGTCAGATCTATTGGTCATTCTAATCAATGTCCTTGTCTATGAGATTTTAATATTCCGCCTGTCGAGTTCATTTCTGCATTATACGGAAGTCCTTAAAGCCACGATCTACGTGCTGGCGGTCACTCTGGAACTATCACGGTGGTACACGGTGGCCTTCACCTGTGATCGATATGTTGCCATATGTTGTCAGAAGTTTAAAACAAAATACTGCAGAGTGAAGACAGCCAGAATCCTGGCAGCAGTAATACTGGCTGTGCTTTGCTTGGAGAATATACCCTTCTTGTTTGCATTTCAGCCTCAACGAATAATTGGAAATATTTCGTGGGGTTTTCGCCCGAAATTGGACATCGTCAACTCTCCAAGTTTCGTCGCGCTCAGCAGATTCAAAACCTTTCAAAACCTGCTGTGTGCATTTGGTTTAATACTTCTATGTAACGGGATGACGGCCAGTCACATCTTAGTGGCCAGCAAATCCCGGAGGAGCTTCCGAACCCATAAGAGTAAGACTGAACGTGACCCGGAAATGGAGAACAGGAAAAAGGGCATCATATTACTCTTCTGTGTATCGGGCAGCGTTATACTACTTTGGCTGCCGTGGGCAGTGACCGATTTTATCGCCAGCCTAAACATGTATTTTGATCGCGACTATTACTCTGCCCGATATATCGCTGCTCAAACCGGGGTTCTGCTCACGAACATGAGTTCCTGTACAAACACGTGTATTTATGCAGCCACCCAAACTAACTTCAGGGCAGAGTTGAAAACGTTGATACTGTCTCCTTGGACGCTTATCCGGGAATTGATCAAGAGAAATGTAAGATCGTCTAAGGCTTTCTCCCCTAAGTAGAACTCAGTTCCAGCTCGCACACGTCTTACAGCAGGCAACATTTTGTAGAAGATCCGCGTTTTAAGTTTGATAATAAAATAAAAATTATCATTTAATACATCCCGATGCTGGTAACTGAAAGTGTCTCATTTGTATCTGATAAGAATTACCTCGAGGAAAAAATAAAATGTATGAATGCGTGGAATGGGCCGGATGGAACACAGTATTGAATTAGGAAAATCGTCATTTCAATGTTAAAGAAAACAGACTATTTGCACCCAACATTGGATCTCAGTAAAGCAGCAGAGAGCTACGGTCAATAACATCCTTATTCCACATTTCCCGATCTGTCAAGCCGTATCATATGAAACAGCGAAAAAGAGAAACAAAAACTTTTCGAATGCTGCACAACGGCCTCCAAAAACTTCAGCAGATATTGAGAATAGAAAATATTCTTTCTCAATAATTAGTACAAGAATACAAATTTTGGAAAGGCGTTTCAAAAGATCCTGTGTCATTTTAGCTTACGTTGTGTCGTTCCATTCATTTCGTGATCGGCAGTGCCACACAGCTGTACCGGAACCTCCTCAGTTGACCAGCCACCCCTCGGCAATAGAAGGCGATCTTCTATTCCCGATCCTGTAGACATTATATTCGATGCTACCCGGCGATATGCCTGGTTACGGAAATCAGCCCTTACAGAAGTCAGAGATCAACGCCTAAATATTTGGGTACCTTCTATGACAACTAATAAATAAGCACACGATATATTCCTTTTCAAATTGATTTTATTAAATCATGTACAGGTGACCCACATTCACTTTCTAATTAAATCTGAATATGGTTCATATTTTAGGGAGGCGATACTATCACCAACGATCCACAGCACGCCAAGCAAACCCATCCCCAAAATGCCGGGACTCCGTGAAAACTGATTTATTCAGGTTATTAACAAGCAACACGAGAAGCTGATTCTCGAGGAGTCTCAAGATGGCGCTTATGGAGTGAAACCGTTTTAGACTTCGCTGCAATCCTTTTATTATTTTCTACCTACAAGCACCCCCTAATTGACCTGTTTATACCTATTCTAAAGGGGTTCATACTTATGAAATCTTTTTCAACTGTTTGAATCATTTTCAACCCGTTGAAATGTCTAAACAAAAGGAATCGAAACAGACGAAAGAACCGTTAACTCTGGAAGCAATTGCGAAACTTATGGACGAGAGACTTGAAAAACTGGAGAATAAATTAACCTCAAAGCTTTCTACGTTCGATCAAATTATAAAGACAGTCGATGGAAAACTTCAATTACTTTGGACGTTTTCGGCTCAGAAGTACTGGATACCCCTCCTATAATCGACCGTGCACATCGCATTTCCCGTTTTCACCCAGCTTCAGGTACGAAACCACGACCAGTGATACTCCGGATTCATTACCCTCATACCAAAGAACGTTTGATTCGGGCTGCCCGGAAAAAGGGTTTGATCAGTTTTAATGATTTGAAATTTCGTATTCTTGAAGACTATAGTCCCGAAGTTTTAAGGGCAAGAATGGCTCTTAAATCGGTTATGTCGGAAATTCATCAGGACGGCTACAAGCAAACGCTGTTATTTCAAGCACAATTGAGAGTTATTCTCAAAGATGGAACCTATCGGCTGATCAAATCTCCAGCGGATGCTCAAAGATTCCTTGAAGTATAGTACTTTTTTTTTTACTACGGGTTGACTAATGTAATAATTAGTCAAAAGATCCGGATCTTTTATAATTTGATGATTTTTTACGTGATGGTTAACAGTGTATTTCTTACCAACGGTAAAGGTCCGTTTTTTTGGATTATCCTGAGTTCGTTCTTTTAATATTATCATTCTGTTAGTTCTGAAAGTAATTCATTAGGTTTTTATTTTAAGTTTATATACACTTTTTATACTTTTTACGTTAAAATATTAAGGTTTTTTTATAATAAAAAACTTTTCTAAGATGTCGTTTCTTATCCTCAAAGACCTTAGTGCTGGGATACGTCACATGCGTTCTGATGTGTCTGAATGAGTTTAAGGACTTTCTTTTAAAACACTAATACACAATTATTCATTTATGGATTTTAACGTTTTAATTTTTTTCTTTTTTCAAATATTTTTTATATATAGAATAATAATTTTATAGTTTAATCTTTGTTATACTAACCCTTTCTTAAAATATGGGTGGTTTGTATTTTTTTAAACTTTTGTGTTTGAGTCGCCGTCTTCAGACATGGGGATAAATTTAGTATTATATTGCCTCTTTTTGGCTTTATTCCCCTGGGGTTTTGAGGGTGGAGGGAGGGAGATTTTTCATTTAGCTTGCTTCACGCTTAGTTGTACTTCATGGGCTGACTCGAAACTACAAAAATGGTTGCAGTATCAGAACTTCCGGTTCCTCCTTGAACTTACTTCCCTCTTCCGGATTCATGAGTTCATCTTTTTTTTTAACCTTATGTGTTAATTGTAATAACTATTGGCAATATGGATAAGATTATTAATTTTGTTTCTTGGAATACTAATGGTTTAAATCATCCGATCAAACGGAAAAAATATTCAAAGTATTCCACAGAATGAATGCTAATATTGTCTTTGTACAAGAGACTCATGTGAGGAAGGTGGATCGTGAACGTATTTTTTAGGTTTTGGAAGGTAAACAGTATCACTCGAATTCCCAAGCCAAAGTAAGAGGCGTTTCCATTTTTATAGATTCTTCAACCTCCTTTATACACTATGAAACAATTTCGGACCCACAAGGTAGATTTTTACTTCTTACTGGTTTACTTTTTAATCAAAAAGCTGTTTTAGTTGATGTTTATGCTCCAAACACTGATTGTCCTTAATTTTTAAGTGTCTATTTACATCCTTTCCTAATTTGAATCAGTACATGCTAATGATGGGTGGGGATTTTAACTGCTGCTTAAACCCTTCGATAGATAGATCTAAGCCCACCCAAGCTCTTCCGAATAAATCGGCCTCTCTTATTAATTGCTTTATGATTGATTCTGCAATTTCCGAAATTTGGCGTTTTTTACACCCCAATGACAAAGAATTTTCATACTTTTCTCATGTTTGTCATAATTATTCAAGAATTGACTACTTCTTTATTGATCATCGTTTACGTACCGATGTTATTGATTGTAAATATGATTATATTACCAGTTCTGACCATGCCCCTTTGAAGCTATCTGTTAAGGGAATGGATTTATCTTCTAACGCTAAATCTTGGATGTTCAACTCCTTTTTTGCAGGACTCAGACTTCCTTAATTTTATTAAACAACAAATTGATTTGTGTTTCTCAACAGATTGTACTGCAGAGATCTCTAGTGGATCTTTATGGGACACTTTTAAAGCATTTATTCGTGGACAGATCATTCCATACTCTACTGGAGTTAGGAAACGAACTAATTTTGAAATATCTACATTGGTTGATAAAATTAAAGCAATTGATAAGATTTATTCAGCAACCCCCAGAACTTCAGATGGAGCATAGTTTGTTATTATCCTCTTCGATTGAAAATCAGTTAATTAAATCAAGAACCCAGTTCTATGTACATGGAGATAAATCTGGCAAACTATTGGCTAATCAATTGAAAACTGCTTCGGTTAAACGACAAATTACTAAGATTCGTAAACGAGATGGCACATTGACGATTGATCATAAAGAGATAAATAAAGCCTTTCAAGATTTTTACAATTCTTTATATCAATCAGAATTTGTTGAGGATTCTTCTATACTGGATGAATTTTTAAGAAAATTGAATATCCCCAAATTAACAACAGAATATAATGTATTTCTAGATATACCTATCACGGAAATCGAAATAAAAGAGGCGATTTTTTCAATGAATTCATGTAAAGCCCCTGGTCCGGATGGTTATACTGCAGAATTTTTTAAAATCCTTTTTTCTATACTCTCCCCTTGGCTTTGTAAATTTTTTAAAGATGTGTTAATTTTATGTAAATTGCCACACTCTTTTTATGATGCCTCTATCTCTTTAATTCTTAAAAAAGATAAAGACCCCACTGAACGTGTATCCTATCGGCCCATATCCTTGCTGAATACGGACTCTAAGATTTTTAGCAAAGTTTTGGCCACTAGATTATAAAACATATTACCTCGAATTATCCCTGAAGATCAGACTGGATTTATTAAAAACCTTTATTCATCTTTTAATATCTGAAAATTAATTAATATTATTTAAACTTTTTCATCCAAAATACCAGAATGTGTTATTTCCTTAGATGCTGAAAAAGCGTTTGATAGAGTTGAATGGCCATATTTATTTAATACGTTGCAGCATTTTAATTTTAGTTCGAAATTTATATCATGGATTAAAATAATATACTATAAACCCTTGGCTTCGGTCTTTACCAATAATCAAAGACCACCTTTTTTTCAGTTATTCCGTGGTACAAGGCAAGGCTGTCCTTTAAGTCCTTTACTATTTGACATTGTTTTGGGACCTTTAGATATAGCCATTCGTGAATCACCTAATATTTTGTTTATTACTCGTGGGGAAGGGACGTATAAGTTATCATTATATGCTGATGATTTGTTACTATACATATCCGACCCTGAGAGATCCATTCCGGCCATTTCGTCCTTGCTTGCTCAGTTTAGTTGTTTTTCTGGTTACAAACTGAATTTTAATAAGAGTGAATTATTGCCATTAAATATGCAAGTTCCAATTTATAAACGTTTACCATTTAAAGTTGTTACAGATCATTTTACTTGTTTGGGTATGTTACATACCCCGTAACTGGGTGTCTGACCAGCAGAGAAAGAAGAATCCGTTGGAGTCTGGTGGTACTATATTCAAAAGTGTTTATTAGTAAAATAAGCAAATCAATACCAATAATGCAAATATATAGATAATACACGTTAGCAATAATAAACCTAAAAATGTCGGAATAATAATAAGCAATAATAAACAAGCTCTATCGATGTCTAGGGGATAATGATTTGACATCAAAAAGTATAAAGTTCAGTTCAGTCCATACGTGCTGAGGTAGATATGGTTGTTGTATTGTAATCTTTGGAGAGTAGAGAGAGAGAGAGCGAGCGAGATGTACCAGCTACAGTCAGGCAAACCTTCCTTTGCGTTCTTGATCCGTCGTATCGTTGTGGCCATTCAGTTATGACCCCTCTGTCATTCAGCTAGACCGTTCTTCTGTGGTGGACTCATCACTCTGGCATGAGTGGACACACACAAAAGTCCCCACCCGCCCTGCTATAACACTGTGAGTTTAACTGACCGAGCTCCTGGTTCAGTCTCCGATGCTCCACACCTTCCCGTCGGTTCCAACACTCAAACAGTGTCCACTAGTGTGTCTCCTGGTGTGACTGAAGGATGTCTCTCCAGACCTGACTTTTATCCCTACTTACGGGGTCTCAGTTGTCAATCAATTTTGAACGGCCGTGTCCATCAAACCAACCCACTCCGGCTGTCCACTGAGGGATGTTAATGAACAGAATGATAAATAACCCTCTCAGAAGTCATAATACGGTGAATCAACAAGTCTCTCTCCCCTCTCTTATCTCTCCCTTATCTGTAGCAGATGTTCTTGCATGTTTTATTTTCCAACTCTCTCTCTCTCATGAGCAGCATAGCAACAGTAACGGTTTGTGATTCTCCCGGGGGTGGGGGGTGGGGGACATGTTCAACTCTGCACCCTTCTGCCCATCAGAACTGTTCATCCTTCATAACAGGCATTATAATTACCAAGAAACATAAGGATTTATTTAAAGTTAATTTTTTACCTTTAATTGACCAAATTAAGCAACTTGTTAGTAGGTGGTCCCCATTATCTTTGTCATTGGTTGGTCGAATTAATGGTATTAAGATGATAGTATTACCCAATGTTTTATATTTATTCCAACCATTACCAATTTTTTCCCTAAATCTTTTCTGATGTTATTGACTCCAAAATATCCTCGTATGTGTGGCAGAATAAAAATCGTAGACTAAGCAAAAAATATTTACAGAAGCCTAAGAAGGAGGGTGGTTTGGCTTTGCCAAACCTAAGATTTTACTATTAGGCAGATAATATTCGATATTTAATATTTTGGACACAACAATCGATTATAGCATCTTGCCCACAATGGGTAAATTTGGAAGCAAATCTGTACAAGACTTTTCATTGTTTTCAATTTTAGGATATTTACTTCCCTTTACTTTATCTAAATTGAATAAACAAATAACTAATCCTAGAGTTAAACATACATTGCGAATATGGTTCCAATTTCGTAAATATTTTAGCTTGAATAAGTTTGTCCTATCAAGCCCTATTATATCTAACATTTTTTTTGGCCCTCTTCTATGGATCAAGCCTTTGTATTATGGAAAATAAAAGGTATAACATGTTTTCGTGATCTATTTTTAGATAATAGTTTTATGTCCTTTGAACAGCTATCTAATAAATATAATTTACCTTAAACACCTTTTTTTAGCACTGAATCCTTGTGAGAAGGATTTAGTAGCCACCATTTATAAGATGATCATGAAAATACAGCCAGAAGTATCCGAAAAAAATAAGAAGCAATGGGAAAAAGAACTTCATTGTCTGATACCCACTCAGCAGTGGGAGAAAATTTTACAATTAGTCAATTCTTCCTCTATTTGTGCTAAACATGCCCTAATACAACTTAAGGTTGTACATAGGGCTCACATGTCCAAGGATAAACTTGCTCGATTTTATTCTTGTGTTAATCCAACGTGTGACAGATGCCATTCTGAAGTTGCTTCATTGACCCACATGTTTTGGTCTTGCCCTTGCTTGCAAAATTATTGGAAAGATATTTTTGGCATTATTTCAACAGTTCTGAGGATCAAATTGCAACCTAATACTGCAATTTTCGGTTTACCAGTGGTGGATAATAGTTGTTTATCCCCCTCAGCCTGGCGGATGATTGCATTTGTCACATTAATGGCTAGAAGATCTATCCTATTGAACCGGAAAGAAATTAATTCTCCAACTATATTTCAGTGGTTTTCTCAAACTAGCTCTTGTTTGAGCTTAGAAAAAAATAGAAGTGTTATCTTTGACCCTTCAGTTAAATTTGAAGAAACTTGGAGACCATTTATTCAACATTTTCATTTGAGCTAAACTGACTTTTAGTCTCTGACTAAACAGAGACTTTTGGATAGGTACATGGAGCTTTGGAAAAAAGAGGGCTATAGGTAAGCCTAGTAATTTCTAAGGTAGGGACATGTTCGGCATATATTTTTTTTTAAAAATGAAGAAACCTAACCAACATGGGCCATTGCATTATGTCAAATATACACAGTAGCGTCAATAACTCCGCACCTCAATCAAAATAATTAAGGATAATAAAAGTAAGGTTCAGGGAAAGTCATAGTCTCTGTCTATACTCTCCCCTTGGCTTTGTAAATTTTTTCATTTGGTGAAGCCTTTCCCCATCACCAGGTCTGAGGAAGTGCGGGGAATCCTCTGTTGCGGTTTCCTTCTCTGTGAGTTCTGTGATTTCCTGTAAACATGGAACGTGTTGAGTGACAGACTTAGTGAAAGAGAATGGAGAAGACAATATCTGCTCAGTGATGGGACGTCCCAGTAACACTGAGCACAGGAAGAGTCACTGGGCTGCCTCTTCACCCATTCTGTAAATTACCGGGTTCGGTCATGAGCAGCAAAGCACTGACTGTGAAAATTACAAATCAGAATATTATTAGAGCCACAGAGCCCAGCAACACTGAAACTGGCCTTTCGGCCCTTCTGGTCAATAACGACCCGTTTTTGTTTTTACTGCTAACTTCCTGCATACACCTCCCATCCATGTCCTTACCCAAATTTCTCTTCAGTGTCTCAATCGAACCCACATCTACCACTTCCACTGGCAGCTCATTCCACACTCTCACGAACTTCTGAGTGAAGAATTCCCCCTCAGATTCCCCAAGAATATTTCACCTTCCACCCTGAAATATCAAGAGTGACAGTGGGGAAGTATATATGGAACCGGAGGAAATAGCAGAGGTCCTTAAAGAATACTTTACTACAGTATTCACTAAGGAAGGAGCTTGGTGTTTGTAGTGATAATTTGCAGCAGACTGAAAAACTTCAGCATGTAGATATTAAGAAAGAGGATGTGCTGCAGCTTTTGGAAAGCATCAAGTTGGATACGTTCCTGGGACCTGATGAGATGTACCCCAGTCTTCTATGGGAGGTGAGGGGAGAGATTACTGAGCCTCTGGCGATGATCTTTGCATCATCCATGAAGACAGAAGAGGTTCCAGATGATTGGAGAGTTGCGGGTGTTGTTCCTTTATTCAAGAAAGGGAGTAGAGATAGCCCAGGAAATTATAGACCATTGAGTCTTAACTCATTATTTGATAAGTTGATGGAGAAGATCCTGGGGGGCACGATTTATGAACATTTGGAGAGGTATAATATGATTACTAATAGTCAGCATGGCTTTGTCAAGGGCAGGTCGTACCTTACTAGCCTGATTGAATTTCCTGAGGATGTGAATAAACACGTTGATGAAGGAACAGCAGTAGATGTAGTGTATATGGATTTTAGCAAGGCGTTTCATAAGGTACCCCATGCAAGGCTTATTGAGAACGTAAGGAGGCATGGGATCCACGGGGACATTGCTTTGTGGATCCAGACGTGGCTTGCCCGCCGAAGGCAAAGAGTGGTTGTAGACGGGTCATATTCTGCATGGAGGCCGGTCAGCACCGGAGTGCCTCAGGGATCTGTTCTGAGACCCTTACTCTTCGTGATTTTTGTAAATGACCTGAATGAGAAAGTGGAGGGATGGGTTAGTAAACTTGCTGATGACACAAAGGTTGGGGGTGTTGTGGATGGTGTGGAGGGCTGTCAGAGGATACAGCGGGACGATGATAGGATGCAAAACTGGGTTGAGAAGTGGCACATGGAGTTCAACCCAGATAAGTGCGACGTGGTTCATTTTGGTAGGTCAAATAAAATGACTGAGTATAGTATTAATTGTCAGAATCTTGGCAGTGCGGAGAATCAGAGGGATCTTAGAGTCCGAGTCCATAGGACACTCAAAACAGCTGCGCAGGTTGACTCTGTGGTTAAGAAGGCGTAAGGTGTATTGGCCTTCATAAATACTGGAATTGAATTTAGGCGCCGAGAGGTAATATTCCAGCTATATAGGACCCTGGTCAGACCCCACTTGGAGTACAGTGCTCAGTTCTGGTCACCTCACTACAGGAAGGATGTGGAAGCCATAGAAAGGGTGCAAGGGAGATTTACAAGGATGTTGCCTGGATTAGGGAGCATGCCTTATGCGAATAGGTTGAGTGAACTCGGCCTTTACTCCTTGGAGCGATGGAGGCATGAGAGGTGACCTGAAAGAGATGTTGAGAGGCATTGATCGTGTGGATAGTCATAGGCTTTTTCCCAGGGCTGAAATGGTTGCCACAGGAGGACACGGATTTAAGGTGTTGTGTTGTGTAGTAGGTACAGAGGAGGTGTCAGTGTTATGTTTTTTACTCAGAGAGTGGTGAGTGCATGGAATGGGCTGCCGACAACGGTGGTGGCAGCGGATACGATAGGGTCTTTTCAGAGACTTTTGGATAGGTACATGGAGCTTTGGAAAAAAGAGGGCTATAGGTAAGCCTAGTAATTTCTAAGGTAGGGACATGTTCGGCATATATTTGCGGGCCAAAGGGCCAGCATGGAGCTGTAGGTTTTCTATGTTTCTTTCACCCTGAACGTCTGCCCATTGCGGGGTTGAGAGAGAAGACGGGGCAGAGAGGCAAGACTTTAAGGGGAGGGTGTGGTCGAGTGAGGAGCGAGAAATGGAGGGGAGTGTTTATACAGACTATCTTTCAAAAACAGTTGTTACGTACCCGTGACACGTGACAGTGGTACCCTTGTCACGTGACTGGGGTTGAAGTTATACTGGACATGAGGTAATGGTGGAGTGATGTCATTTTCCCGCCAGTAGAGGTCATATGACAGGTTTTTTCTACAGGGTATAAAAGGAAGACCCACCCTGTCAGGTGGGGCAGTTCGTGGCTGGATTTGCCAAGATGACTTCATGTTGCTGCGTGATTTAATGTGATGACGCAGTTTAGTTAAAAATGAAGTTTTGTTAATGCCTATAGTTTTAAAAGGTCAGAGCCAACGGTTTCTTTGCTAATGGAGAGTGAAGAGAAGAATCGATTTTCGATGGATTGACTTCGACCTTGTGTGATCCTCATTCGGAAGGATTTCGTTTACTATTCTCATGATAGTCTCCGCTGGAAAAAGCGGGAGATTGAGAATATTATGGAAGGAAGGTCAGTCACTTTAAGCTGTTATATTTAATAAAATTCGACGTGGGAGTTCGACGCTGGGAATCGAAAGACATCGACGTGGAAGAGAATTTACATCGCTTTAAAAAGTCTCTCCTTTTAAAAGTACCGTGAGCTTTTGAACTGTCGGCATATCGTTTTAAAGTCTGTTTTCTTTCGGCATACCGTTTTAACGAACTGAGTTCTTTTCAATACCGCTTTAAAGACTGTTTGGGACTGCAACGCTATTAAGAACTGTTTGAGCAGCTGAGCTCGGATCATTGTTTGGGTTTGTTTACTTTTGAAGGGGGTTTGTTATCAGTGTTTAATAAACGTGTTATTTGTTATAAAACCCTTCGTCTAACTCATCTATAATTATTGTTGCCTGAATACGTAACATAAATATGGGGGCTACGTCCGGAATTGAATTGTTTGAGTTTAATAAGCTTTTTGAATTTTGAGTCGGTGTTTTGGTAACGGGGATTGCTCAATTTTTTTTTGTTTGATTGGCTTGTGAGTGGTATTCGGCAACGATGAATATTGATGAGTTTCTGGATTCGCCAGACGAGGATTTGTTAGCGAAGGCGAAAAAAACTGAAGTCTCTGAACTTGCTAATCGGTTGCATCTTAAAGGGATTTTGCCAACTACATAAAAAGCTGTAATACAGAGAAAGATCGCATCACATTTTGTGGCTTCGGGTCATTTTGAAGAATCGATTTTAGAATCGTTTCCAATAAGTAATCTGGAGATGCAGTTGCAAATTGAACAAATGAGGTTGGAACAAAGTAAAGCAGAGTTAGAGAGGTGTAAATTGGAATCTGAGCAGAAGAAAAGAGAATTTGAATATGCAATGGTGAATTTAAGGTCTGAGAATCAGTCTTCTGATTCTAGAAAACCGTTTGTTGCTAGCCAAGAAATTAAATTGGTCCCTCCATTTAGTGAAACAGAAGTGGAAAGATATTTTCAACATTTTGAAACTATTGCTCGGATGTCAGAGTGGCCGAAAGATAAATGGTCAGTGTTATTACAGAGTGTGATTAAAGGCAAGGCAAGACACGTTTACACAGCTTTAACTGCTGCGCAAGCATTAGATTATGATATTGTGAAAGAAAATATTCTCAAATCGTATGAATTGGTCCCAGAAGCGTATAGGGAAAGATTCAGGAGTTTGAAAAAGTCCGTGGAAAAGACTTATGTGGAATTTGCCTATGATAAAGCTATGTGTTTTGAGAGATGGGTTTCTTCTAAAAATGTAAATGGGGACTATGAGACATTGAGAGGGCTGATTTTGATGGAGGAATTTAAAAGAAGCATTCCTGTTGAAGTAAGGACCTACTTAAATGAGAGGGATACTGATAAATTGCAGGACTGTGCTAGATTAGCTGATGAGTATGTTTTAATCCATAAGAATAAATTTCCTCAGGGTAGAATTTTCAAGAGGAAAAATAATATGGAGACTCCAGGTAAATTAGAAATTAAATCAGAGGTTAATGAGAGAGGTAAGGAGGAAGGAAAACCTGTGAAGGAAAGACAGTTTGGTCTTATTTGTAACTATTGTAAGAGTCCTGGCCATGTAATAGCTAACTGTTTCAAATTGAAAAAGAAAGAGAAGGAAGCAGTTCCAGATGCTTGTGTGCAACATACTGAAGCACCTGTAAAGTTACAGGGTTTGGTAAACACAAATGAGGATTTGTTAGAGTCTGACCAAGTTAGAAAGGGATATGATCATTTTATAACTGAAGGGTTTGTATCTTTGAAAGAAGGATCTACTCTGGTGCCAATAAAGATTCTTAGGGATACTGGAGCTTCTCAATCACTGATGTTAGATAGTGTGTTGAAGTTTAATGAAGAGAGTGATACTGGTGAGGTAAATTACATAAGAGGTGTTGGAAGTGATTTTATGCCTGTACGTTTACATGAAGTAAATTTAAAGTCAGGGTTAGTTACAGGATTTGTTAAGGTAGGATTACAGCATAGCTTACCTGTGAAGGGTATTTCTTTATTGTTAGGTAATGACTTGGCAGGTGGACAAGTTTTTCCTGAAGTGCATTTGACAATGGAATCAGAGGAACCAGAGGTGAATTCTAACACAGATTCTTCTTGTGTTGTGACTAGAGCTATGGCTAAAAAGATTGATGTGCAGAATGAGGTTGTTACTCATGACTGTTCAACTCAGGATTTGAGTTTTGAGGATGTGTCAGAGACTTTCTTACCTTCGTTGTTTGAACAAGATTCTGGGAGTAAGTGTGACTATGAAGATTTATCTCTGTCTCGGAAGGAGATGATAGCAGAGCAGAATAGAGATCCTGAGATTGTAAAATTAAGGGAACAAGCTTTACTAGGTAGTGAAATTGAGAAGGTGTCAGTAGGATATTACTTGGAAAAAGGAGTGTTGATGAGGAAGTGGAGGTCGCCTACAATTCCTGCAAGTGAGGAATGGAATGTTGTTTATCAGGTAGTTGTTCCTAAAGTTTATCGGAATGAGATTTTGACTTTAGCTCATAGTGTGCCTTTAGGTGGACATCAAGGGGTAAGGAAAACTGTGGACAAGATTTTAAAACATTTTTACTGGCCTGGTTTAAGAAAAGATGTGGCGATGTTTTGTAAGACGTGCCATACTTGTCAAATTGTGGGTAAACCAAATCAGGTTACACCAGTAGCTCCATTACAACCTATTCCAGCATTTGGTGAACCGTTTTCTAAAGTTATTGTAGATTGTGTTGGTCCATTACCAAAGACAAAAACTGGTTATCAGTATTTGTTGACTATCATGTGTCCTTCGTCTAGGTTTCCAGAGGCAGTACCACTTAGGAATATAAAAGCTAAAACTGTGACGAAGGCTCTTATAAAATTCTTTACTTATTTTGGATTGCCTAAGGAAATACAAACTGATCAAGGTAGTAATTTTATGTCTGGATTGTTTCAACAGATAGTTTATAAATTGGGAGCTAAGCAAATTACTTCGTCTGCATACCATCCAGAATCGCAAGGTGCCTTGGAGAGGTTTCATTCTACTCTCAAGAATATGATTAGGACATATTGTGTGGAGAATGAAGGTGACTGGGATGAGAGTATAAACTTACTTTTATTTGCAGTAAGGGAATCGGTACAGGAATCTTTAGGTTTTAGTCCATTTGAACTTGTGTTTGGACATAGAGTTAGAGGACCTTTAGCTTTATTGAAGGAACAGTGGATTAGTAAGGAAGTGCATACTAATTTGTTGGACTATGTTTTGAAATTTAAGGACAGGTTACATAGAGCTTGTAGCTTAGCCAAGGAAAATTTGAAGTTGGCTCAGGAGAAAATGAAGACTTGGTATGATAAGGAAGCTAGGATGAGGATGTTTAAGCCTGGAGATAAGGTGTTGGTTCTTTTCCCAGTGCAGACAAATCCTTTACAAGCTAGATTTCATGGACCTTATGAAATTGTGTCTAGAGTTAATGATGTGGATTATGTAATAAAAACTCCAGATCGTAGAAGGTCAACACAACTTTGCCAGATAAATATGATTAAACCATATTTTGAGAAACAATCTGATACTGTGACTGTTGTGGTTAGTGAGAATGAGTTGGATTTATCTGGGAACATGATAGATGATTCATCTGACTTTCATTCTAAATCTAACATTGTTTCTGTTAGGTTACCTAATTCGACTATTTTGGAAAATATGGATGAGAAATTAGCACATTTACAGCTAGAGCAGAAACAACAGATGAAGGAATTGATTTTTAAGTGTAAGGATTTGTTTCCAGATGTTCCGAGAAGGACTACTATAGCTTCACATGATGTAGATGTTGGAGATGCCAAACCTATTAAACAACATCCATATAGGATGAACATGGAAAAATGTGAACTTGCTGAGAAAGAAATTGAATACATGTTAGAGAATGATATTATTAGACATTCTAACTCGAATTGGAGTTCGCCATGTGTAATGGTGCCAAAACCTGATGGTAGTATTAGGTTTTGTACGGACTATAGGAAGGTGAATGCTGTAACGAAAACAGATGCATATCCAATTCCTAGAGTAGATGATTGTGTAGATAAGGTTGGAAAAGAAATGTTCCTTACAAAGATTGATTTATTGAAAGGGTATTGGTGTGTTCCATTAACGGACAGAGGTAGAGAGATTTCTGCATTTGTAACTCCATCTGGGTTATATGAGTATAATGTTCTTCCATTTGGGATGAAGAATGCCCCAGGTACTTTTCAGAGGATAATTAATTCTGTGATTCAGGGATTGAAAGATACTGATGCTTATATTGATGATTTAGTGACAGGAAATGATACTGGGGAAGCACACATTATTGCGGTGGAGAAATTGTTTGAAAAGCTTTCAAAAGCTAACTTGACCATTAATTTAGCCAAGAGTGAATTTGGACATGCCACTGTGACTTACCTTGGTTATGTTGTGGGTCAAGGTAAGGTAGCTCCTGTTCAGGCAAAAGTTCAGGCAATTTTCGAAATTCCCACTCCGACGGGAAAAAAAACTCTCAGAAGATTTTTGGGAATGGTAGGATATTATCGAAAATATTGTAAGAATTTTGCTAATGTTGCCCTTCCATTAACTAATCTTCTGCAGAAGAATGTAAAGTTTGTATGGACAGTGTTTTGTCAGAAAGCATTTGAAAAATTGAAAACAATGATATGTGAACAACCTGTGCTTAAGGCACCTGACTTTGAAAAACCTTTTTCATTAGCTGTAGATGCTAGTGATGAAGCTGCGGGAGCAGTATTGATGCAGAGGAATGAGGGTGATGAGGTTGATCATCCAGTAGCATACTTTTCTAAGAAATTTAATAAGCATCAAAGAAACTATTCAATAATAGAGAAAGAATTGTTATCTCTTGTTTTAGCTTTGGAATATTTTGAGGTATATGTTGGTACAACTCAAAAACCACTTATTGTTTACACTGATCATAATCCGTTAGTTTTTCTGAGTAAGATGAAAAACAAAAACAGAAGATTGTTAAATTGGAGTTTGATGTTACAAGAGTACAATATTGTGATAACTCATATTAAAGGTAGAGATAATGTGGTTGCTGATTGTCTATCTCGATATTGAATGTACAATGTTTTTTTTTTGGAGTGGTTTTTTTTATTGTAACACTCCTACTGTATTGTATATTGTGTATGTTATATAATTTATACATTTGTTTTTCTTGTAAGTGATTGTTAAAATTTTTGTTCTTGTCAGACCAAAAATGTTTTTTTTGGAGGGAGGTGTTACGTACCCGTGACACGTGACAGTGGTATCCTTGTCACGTGACTGGGTTTGAAGTTATACTGGACATGAGGTAATGGTGGAGTGATGTCATTTTCCCGCCAGTAGAGGTCATGTGACAGGTTTTTTCTACAGGGTATAAAAGGAAGACCCACCCTGTCAGGTGGGGCAGTTCGTGGCTGGATTTGCCAAGATGACTTCATGTTGCTGCGTGATTTAATGTGATGACGCAGTTTAGTTAAAAATGAAGTTTTGTTAATGCCTAAAGTTTTAAAAGGTCAGAGCCAACGGTTTCTTTGCTAATGGAGAGTGAAGAGAAGAATCGATTTTCGATGGATTGACTTCGACCTTGTGTGATCCTCATTCGGAAGGATTTCGTTTACTATTCTCATGATAGTCTCCGCTGGAAAAAGCGGGAGATTGAGAATATTATGGAAGGAAGGTCAGTCACTTTAAGCAGTTATATTTAATAAAATTCGACGTGGGAGTTCGACGCTGGGAATCGAAAGACATCGACGTGGAAGAGAATTTACATCGCTTTAAAAAGTCTCTCCTTTTAAAAGTACCGTGAGCTTTTGAACTGTCGGCATATCGTTTTAAAGTCTGTTTTCTTTCGGCATACCGTTTTAACGAACTGAGTTCTTTTCAATACCGCTTTAAAGACTGTTTGGGACTGCAACGCTATTAAGAACTGTTTGAGCAGCTGAGCTCGGATCATTGTTTGGGTTTGTTTACTTTTGAAGGGGGTTTGTTATCAGTGTTTAATAAACGTGTTATTTGTTATAAAACCCTTCGTCTAACTCATCTATAATTATTGTTGCCTGAATACGTAACACAGTAATTGTTTGAACTTACTTGCCACTAGATACGGGCCTCGAGTCCAATAAACAGCCTCCCACCGTTACTGTCTGCTTCCTACCATCAAGACAACTGTGAGCCAGCTCTCCCTGGATCCCGCGTGATCTACCTTTCTACAGAATATTACCATGCTGAACCTGACGAAGCCCGAAACGTCGACTGTACTTCTTCCTATCGATGCTGCCTGCGTTCTACCAGCATTTTGTGTGTGTTGCTGCAGACCAACTCCTCACTTGAGACGACCGCCTAAACCCGTGACACAGGAAATCAAATCATTGTCACTCTATTCCAGCTGCTACATCCGGGAAGCATAAAAGCGAGGACCAACAGGCCGTGGGACAGTTTCTTCCACTGGGACATCAGACTGATGAACTCACGCTGATTTGAGAACACTCTAGATTACATTGACTATTATATTTGTTTTAAACTATTATAAATTACTATAATTGCACATTTCACATTTAGATGATTTTTACTCCTCATGTATGTGAAGGATATAAGAAATGAACTCCATTCAATTCAATTTCCGATTCCGTTTCTGACCTGCTAACCTCCGGGTATCCTCCGTAACAAGATTCTTTCTCAGTCACCGTTTGTGAGATTATAAAAAGGAATTATAACAATCTATCAGACAGCTTCTGTACCCCTTTACCCCTGAACATGTTCCCCTATTAAAACTCTCTCTTTAGCCCCTTGCCTACTCCCTTTCCCTTTCAGACTCCCGATATGTCACCAGATCTGAGTCCACTCTAAGGACATTGATATCTCACAGGAGGCTGTCCTCTGATGCAGAGGTCGGTGACCCCATTTCCAATCTGCACTCGCTGTTCATGACGGTGACAGCTGTTCCCAGACTCTGGGGCTCTGTAACAAACACAATCTTAACAGCAAGGTTGGACAGTTCCTGTAATTAATATGAAGAGAGGATTGATGTTTCCTGAATCTGTTCCCAGACTCGGCTGCTCTGTAACAAACACAATCTTAACAGCAAGGTTGGACAGTTCCTGTAATTAATATGAAGAGAGGATTGATGTTTCCTGAATCTGTTCCCAGACTCTGCTGCTCTGTATCAAACACAATCTTAACAGCAAGGTTGGACGGCACCTGTAATTAATATGAAGAGAGGATTGATGTTTCCTGGAAGGACCCGCGAGCTGAGCTGGCTGACCCAATTCACCAGATCCTCCCTTGTTTGTCACGAAATTTCCTATCATCCCACCTTCACCCAACAGACCCCAACCCGCCTGCGACCACACACCATTCCAACTACTCACCCCACACACACACGTCCACCCATAACCTCTACCCACACACAGACAGATCCCCTTTACCCCAAACCCCTTGGGGATCCACAACTAACTGATCCCACAGCCCGGTCTCCATCACAAAGCTAAAACCGCGACAGCGGCACAGGAAATCACAGAACCTCCAGCCGTCCGGCAGAGCTCAGTCCCGGCCCTTCACACCGCAATCGGCCCCCGATTTACACAAACCCGGTAATAGCTCCTTCCTCAGCGCCGCCCGGACGGTACAACAGGTGGCAATACTTGGTGTCGGCAGCGCGCCTGCGCATCTCCGAGGGTCCAACAGCGCCACCAATGGCTCGATGTTCCCACAGCGCAGAGAGCTCGGCCGTCCGGTATATTGAAATAGTAACTGGACATTCGCCCCGTCAGTCCTGTTCCGTCATTCTCTATGATCACAGTAGGACTGTGATCTCAGTGACAGATCCCCGCGACCGTCTGCAACAGTTCACTCCCTTGCCTGTCAATAATCTGTGTTCTGCGGAATTAAACACATTAAACACTTTTTCTTTGAGGAAGCGAATTTCAAAGACGTACTAATTCCACCTCAGAAAAATAACCTCATCTGTCTTCACTTGTTTCAGCTACCCCTATAGTAGCAAACATGTTCTCGATATTCCTCTTCAGAATCCGCGTGATGTTCAATGTCTCCAGCAAAAGCTAGATTCATTTATGTAACCACCAGCGGATAAAATCTCCTCACCTTCATCTAAATAACAGCGAATGCAATCAAAACCCCGTCGTAATCGAATACCAGCGAATACAGCGCAGTGGTCAGCATTGAAATGGACGGGGAACAACAGGAGAAGACCCCGGACATGCACTCCGTGGCCACATTATTAGGGACAGGAGGCTCATGGTAAAGTGCCCACTGAGTGTAGAATTTGCTATTTTTGTCTACGGCTAGTGAGAATTACCACAATATTTGTTAATATAAATATCACTGCCAGAGCTTCCTCGTCTTCCCTAAAAAACAGACACATACAGAATAATCGAGCACACAGATCCGTGAAGCCGTACGATTTCAATATTAATATTGATATGGTAGAAGTATTAGAAATACTGCCGTTACAAGTGTGCTTATTAAAACATCATAACACTGCCGAATACAGCCCATGTTCCTACCTGATGCAGAACTCCTGTGTCTGGTTTCACCGAATCCAAGTATCTGAATTTTATGTCCCTAACAGTAAGTGAACACAGCCTGAGCACTTTTCAGTTGATAACACGCTCATAAACCTGAACTTCAGTCTATTCAGCATGTAACGCCACACCCTGTTCCACAACGTGTGTGTTAAACCACAGAAAAACTCACCTTGCTTGAATTAGTCTTTCTAACCTGTGGTCCGAAGCAGAATTAATACTGAAGTGCACGACATTTTACCAGCTCCAGAGGGGAATCATAACCCGCATCCTGGTTCCGTTTGGTTGGTGCTGTCACATTGAATTTATTGTTCACCCAGGGACCAGTTTATTGTCAGATTATAAACTCCAGCGACAGCTCAGGGCAAAGATCGCTGCGGGTTTATTGCACAGAGACAGCAGAAGGAAGGGCGCTCTCCACTCTGATGGAATGTTATGCATTTGAAATAATCTTCTCTTTCGATCAGCGGACATTCCCTTTCTACGGATTTAACTGTGCCCCCGTAGCCTGGACATGCACTGATATTAAGTTGGTCCTTTTAAAAGCCATCTTTAACAGTTCTCCGCAGTTGTAACATTTTGGTAATGTCAACTCGGGAGTGGCTGTGCCGAGATTACCGTCTTACAGAGATAACTACCGGTCAAAGTCGACAGCAAGACAAGGATGCCCTTCTCCTTCAGTTTATTGTTCACTGACTGGAAACAAATTGCTGGATGACAGCGCCATCACATGAAATTTAGACCATTTCCTGGCTGTTGAATTTGCCTGACATCGCATTTAATTTACACCTACACCAAACGTTTTTTATCAGTGACGGATGGAAAAACTCCGAACATTAATTTCACTGGGTCTCTTATTTGGCGGAGGCTGCTGCTGGCATATTGGATTAGTAGCAGGACATTCGGCCTCTTAGTCCTGTTCCACCATTCTCTGATTCTCTGATCTCAACTGAACTCTGATTTCAGCGGTCCAAGCCTGCACAGCCTGCAACACGTCACTCCATTGACTGTCAAGAAACTAACTGTGTTCTGCGGAATTAATCATATTAAAAAAAAACCTCCTGCTTTTTCTTTTTTTCCTTTGAGGAAGAGAATTTCAAAGACATACTATTTCCCCTCGTAAAAATAATCTCGTCTATCTTCACCTGTTTGAGTTTCCCTTACAACAGCAAACATATTGTCCACATTGCTGTCAAGATGTCTCGTCATGTTACATATTACTAGCAACCGCTCAACTCATTTATGTAAACAAGCGGATAAAGTCTCCTCTCATTGATATAAATAGCAGCGAGTACCATCGCCTCCCAACCTTTATCTAATACCTACGAATACAGTAAAAATTCCGACATTCATCCATTTCATCCGAAACCTCCCTCTGCAACAGGATCCTAGAATTCCTGAATGGGAGACCTCAGTCGGTCCGGAACGGGAGCAGCATCCCCAAAACCATCACACTGAACACGCCCCCCCTCCCCAGGGCTGTGTGCTCAGTCCACTGTTGTTCACTCTGCTGACCCACGACTGTGCTGCAACACACAGCTCGAACCACATCATCAAGTTCGCCGATGACACGACCGTGGTGGGTCTCATCAGCAAGAACTACGAGTCAGCTTACAGAGAGGAGGTGCAGCGGCTCACGGACTGGTGCAGAGCCAACAACCTGTCTCTGAATGTGATCAAAACAAAAGAGATGGTTGTTGACTTCAGGAGGGCGACCACTCCCCGCTGAACATCGACGGCTCCTCGTTAAGAGACCATTAAGAGGACCAAATTTCTTGTTGTTCACCTGGCGGAGAATCTCACCTGGTCCCTCAACACCATCTCCATAGCAAAGAAAGCCCAGCAGCGTCTCTACTTTCTGCGAAGGCTGAGGAAATTCCATCTCCCATCCCCCATCCTCATCACATTCTACAGGGGTTGTATTGAGAGTATCCTGAGCAGCTGTATCACTGCCTGGTTCGGAAATTGCACCATCTCAGATCACAAGATCCTGCAGCGGATAGTGAGGTCAGCTGAGAAGATCATCGGGGGTCTCTCTGCCCACCATCATGGACATTTACACTACACGCTGCATCCGCAAAGCAAACAGCATCATGAAGGACCCCACGCACCCCTCATACAAAATCTTCTCCCCCCTGTGGTCTGGGAAAAGGCTCCGAACCATTCGGGCTCTCACGACCAGACTATGTAACAGTTTCTTCCCCCAAGCTATTAGACTCCTCAATACCCAGAGCCTGGACTGACACCTAACTGCCCTACTGTCTTATTTATCATTTATTGTAATGCCTGCTCTGTTTTGTGCCCTTTTTGCAGTCCTGGGAAGGTCCGTAGTCTGGTGTAGTTTTTTTTTAACGTAGTTCAGTCTAGTTTTTGTACTAGACTAACACCATGGTCATCTAACATCATGGTCCTGAAAAAGCGTTGTCTCGTTTTTTCAATGTACTGTAGCAGCAGTTATGGTCGAAATGGCAGTTAAAAGTGACTTGACTCGACTTGAAAATTGATGCAAATTCTTATTCAGTGCGTCCACCATTTTATTATCCCCCATTACTGCCTCTCGATCATCGCTTTCCACTTTCGCCTCTCTCGTACACTTTGTGTATCTGAACAAAAAAACTTTTGGTATCTTCTTTAACCATATTGGCTAGCATTATATTGCATTCCTTCTTTAACTTTTCAATGTGTTTTATTTTGCCTTCTGCGGGCATATAAAATTTCCCAATCATTTAACTTCCCGCTAATACTTGTACTGCATGCCTTCTCTATGCCTATGATGTTGGCGTTGAATAGTGTTCTGCGCCACGGTTGTATCATCTTCCTTTATAACACATCTCCTCTTTAGTAAGTATATATCATGTGCTTTTGAAATTCCTTTCGGAAACTACAGCCAGTGTTGTTCTGCTGTCATGCCTGCCTGTGTTCTTTTCCAATCCATTCTTGCGAACTCCTCTCTAATGGCTCTGTAATTCTCTCTACTCCACTGTAATTCTGGTGCATCCATTTTTTTTTTCAAATTTGAGGGTGAGTTCGATCATATCGTGATCATTTTCACCAAAGCCCTCTGATCAATTCCGGCTCTTTACACAATATCTCCCGGTGGGCTCAACCTCGAGCTGCTCTGAAAAGCCACCGCGCAGGCATTCTCGAAACTCTGTCTCTTGTACTCCGGGATCAAGATGATGTTTCCAGTCTTGCGGAATATTTTAAACCCTCATGACGATTATCATACTGTCCTTTCGACAGGCGTTTTCTATCTCATGTTATATTTTGTAGACCAAATCCTTATTCTGGTTTGGGTTGTCTGTAAATTTAACTCACTTAATGGTTTTTAATCCTCACAGTTCATTGTTCTATCCACAAGGATTCAACACCTTGCAACCCCATGTCACCTCTTTTAAATTATTTAATTTCACATTTAACCAAAAGAGCAACACTGCCCCTTCTCCATTCTTTGCTAACCCTTTACTGCAATGTATATCATTGACATTAAGCTCCCAGTTACAATCTTCCTTCAGCAATGATCCAGTGACTCTTACACCATCCTATACACGTATTCCCATATGCAACTGTGCGAGAAGTTCTTCAACCATGTCCGGTGCATTCAAATAGAACGCCTTCAGTCCGGTATTCACCCATTCCTATTTTTCTCGCCTTTTACGTTTCATCTTATCCGATTGAATGCAATTTTGTTTAAACCCACAAGAAAATTCCAGCCTACCTGCCCGCCAGCACATTAGACCCCTCTGATTCAAGGGTAACCCGTCCCTTTGGTAAAGATCGTTCCCTCTCCAGAATCTCCTCCAGAAACTGCAACACGATCTCATTCTAATCGTTAATGTCAATTGACTAAAACGACAATAAATCGTCCCTGTGTTCGATTACCCCAGCGACAATCAGCACACTTCAAAGATTATCTGTCCGACGTTAGTGGATCGTCGCATAACCGGGTCCTGTGACAGACACCAGCTGCTCATACGACCATCTTCCACCAACTCACATAACTGCATGTACACCTGATCGGTGAGGTGGAGGGTAACCATGTTTGCTCAAATGTGACCTGCAGTCTAGCGGAGGAAGGGAGATCTATACAACTCTTTTATTTGGTCCATCTTAAGAAAAAAAATCTCTGGGCATTTTCCAGCGGAGAAGCGGATAAAGAACCTAAAGTATGAAAACGGTGCAGCTTGTTTTCAGTGGTGCAGATAATGGAACACACCGGGAAAAATAAAAATATCCTGTTTACTTCACTTACAGCTTTCTTCAGATGTATCTTTTTCTGATGTCCAAAGCTGAAAATAATGTAGTAAATATAATTGTTAACATATATTCTCTGCATCTAAAGATACGTTTAACATATTTTAAAATATTGTGAATACTGCAAATAAATGTTTATGTTGTTTCAACCAGGCTTTGCACAAAAAGAAAGAGAATTATTGCACATCACATATCAGATTAATTACTGTCAGAAATAGATCTAGCTAACCCTTTATAGTTCAGCACATGCAGAAATATAGAACACGCCACGGGTTTGTATAGAATGAAATAACACACATTATTGATAATGATTTTGCAATAATTAGAAATGTTTGCTACAACAGGAGTGAACATTCAAGACAGAGTTCTCTGGAAAAGGGGACGGATGTGAAACACGGTCTTGATCAATCTGCCCGAAATCTTCGCCGATCTCAATCAGACTCATCTCTGGGACTTTATGAACAGCCACTCTCTGGAATGGAACTACAGATCAGCGGACAGGAAGCAGAGTCAAACACAAGGAAATCTGCAGATGCTGGAAATTCAAGCAACACACACAAAACGCTGGTGGAAGGCAGCAGGCCATGCAGCATCTATAGGAAGAAGTACAGTCGACGTTTTGGGCCTTGCCTGTTCTCCATCTCCCTCTGGTGCTCCCTCCTCCTTTTTTTTCTCCCTGGGATTCCCGTCCCATGATCCTTTCCCTCTCCCTTTTGCCAATCAACTTTCCAGCTCCTCCCCCTCCTTTCTTCTATCATTTAGGATTTCCCCTACCCCTCCCACTTTTAAATCCCTTACTATCTTTTCTTTCAGTTCGTCCTAACGAAGGGTCTCGGCTCGAAACGTCGACTGTACTTCTTCCTACTGACGCTGTCTGGCCTGCTGCGTCCCAACAGCATTTTCTGTGTGTTGCGAGAAGCAGAGTGTAATAATGGAACGTCGGAATGATCAGTAAAATGGCCTACACTTTCAAACAGGTCGCTGCTCACACTGAAGTTATCATTGCTTGAATTACATCACTGTCACTGCTGTTCAACCTCAGCCGACTGAATTCAGATGATGATCTCACTACTGGCCTCGCGGATAAAAGTCATTACTATTTCACGCCCATCGTTGACCATGTTACTCATGTTGTTGTGTCTGGAATTTAAAATCTGACCACAGTGATGATGTAACTGCGATTCCTGGTCACTCGCTGAACTCCATTCCAAAGACACCGATATTTGAAATTCCTCCTCTGTGCGTAGAATTCAATTAGCAATTTATTCACTGCTGTTGTGAACCTTGCAGCCAGCTGATTTTCGATTCTCCAGATGAAAGTGATCAGCAGAGTGCAATCCTGTTTTCTGTACATTACTCATTTCGTTTTTAACTGCGTGGACCGCAATGACAATACTGCTCAAAGTGACAGCGGAACTAGCAGCACAGGTAGAGAATTATTCCAGCTGCTACTGTCCTGCAGCTTCACCGCTAATCTCTAAAGCAGGATCACCGCCTACATCGTGCACTGGATTTTCCCTTAAAGGTGCAGTTCATATAGCGTTATCATAATGCTAAAGTATTGGAATTTGTCAAATTGCATCTGGTCTGGTTTTTATGCAGTATAGGTATCCACTGCGCACTAGATTGGAAATTATATCAAATGCACATCAAAAGATAGTTTTTTTTTACAGAACGAGCGACGAGGCGAAGTGATTTAAGATCGCAGTAATGCAGTTTCGTGGAGACACGTTACTCATTTCAACTTTAGCTTCCACGCAGACGATGTTTAATACTCTACCTGTCTACCATAAACATATGCAGTGGATAAATCATAATCAGCATTTACTACATTACATCTGGCGGAGTATTGCATTGTCACGGGTTACGAAGGACAGGTGTAACAATATTCATAATATCAATGGCCGCTCACACGCCGGAAAATATAAAAGCTGTTTGTTCAGCGAGAAACAAACTCAACAGTCAACACCTCAGCATTTACATCATTGATGGGATTTCCTGTACCCTAAACATCATGATCATATGCTGATTTTTTTCGCAAGAATATCAGTAAACACTGAAGTTGTTGCGGAAGAACGTTTATTGTGTTTAATTTTTATCATTATATTGGGCAGGGGTAGCATACCGAATAGAGCCGAGAAAGCGCAGGCTGGTGGGTTGGCAAGTTTGCAGACGACACATAGGTTGGTAGTGTAGAGGATTGTTGAAGATTGCAGAGAGACATTGATAGGATGCAGAAGTGGGCTAAGAAGTGGCAGATGGAATTCAACCCGGAGAAGTGTCAGGTGTTACACTTTGGAAGGAAAAACTCCAAGGCAGAGTACAAAGTACGTAGCAGGATGATTGTACGTGTGGAGGAGCAGAGGGATCTGGGTACATGTCCATAGATCCCTGAAAGTTGCTTCACAGGTAGGTAGGGTATTTAAGAAAGCTTATGGGGTGTTAGCTTTCATAAGTCGAGGGATAAGGTTTTAAAGTTGTGATGTAATGTTGCAGCTCTATAAAACTCTGGTTAGGCCACTCTTGGAGTATTGTGTCCAGTTCTGGTCGCCTCAATATAGGAAGGATGTGGAAGCATTGGAAAGGGCACAGAGGAGATTTACCAGGATGCTGCCTGCTTAGAGAGTATGGATTATGATCAGAGATTAAGGGAGCCAAGGCTTTCCTCTTTGGAGAGAAGGAGGATGAGAGGAGACATGATAGAGGTGTACAAGATATTAAGAGGAATAGATAGAGCGGACAGCCAGCGCCTCTTCCCCAGGGCACCACTGCTCAATACAAGAGGACATGGCTTTAAGGTAAGGGGAGGGAAGTTCAAGGGGGATATTATAGAAAGTTTTTTTCTTTACTCAGAGTGGTTGGTGCGTGGAATGCACTGCCTGAGCTAGTGGTGGAGGCAGATACACTGATGAAGTTTATGAGACGACTAGACAGGTACATGGAGGAATCTAAGGTGGGGGGGGGGATTATATGGGATGCAGGGTTTGAGGGTCGGCACAACGAAGGGCCTGTAATGTGCTGTACTATTCCATGTTCTTATCACTCAGGGTTACACATCAGTAGGACTAAAGGGATTCTTTGCACACGCACCGAAGAAATTTGGGACTAATACGTCAAATCTAAATGTGATTGCTGTTCAGTTGGTTAGCATATAAAGAAGCTGAAGTTACATAATCATCTGCCGTTTGTATTCAGTGGCTGGACGTAAGGGTGCCTACAGGAGCATGCAATGATATATTTCTTCGGCACTTACTCTGCAATGGTTTATTGAACGTTACACGACTGTGCTTGCCTGACTTTTCTTGTGGCAAAGAAATATGTTTAATAGAACATGTATACTTTTAATCAAAATTTTCCCAGCTTGATACACATTCTTTTTCAAATTTATTGCTATCGACAATTCGAATAAACGTGCCCGTTCCGCTGCTTCTAGATCTCTAAGCTGAATTCTAAGGGAATTCATTGCAAACGCAACAGAGATAAATAACAGTCAGGAATAGAAGTTTTAGTTCAGCCTTTGCAGGCTTACAAATATACCATGTCTGTGGAAAATGAAAACAATTCTAGTGTCCATAGACTTTGTTGAAATCCCATAGGATTGCGGACACTGCTCAAGTGAGAGGAAACATTCCAAGGAACCGAATAAAGAGGAAAAAACAAATAATAAAATAATCCGAATAACACATTTAGAGCACTGGTGGATGTTTATTTCTGTGTGATCTTCAATCGAGGGTAAATTGTACAAAGTTACAGCGACACGTTTGCTTGCCAACAAATACAAAGTCACTTTATAGACAAATGCTGATTCTGCCTGGATTAAAGCGCATCTGATCACTCCGACACATTGCAGACAGCGGAACAGCATCATCTGCCATACAGTGGAAATCTCTGTTTGCCTGCGGCCTGGGCTTTGTATGCGGTGTGGGGAGGCTTATGATCATCGGCCATACAGTGGAAATCTCTGTTTGTCTGCGGCCTGGGCTTTGTATGCGGTGTGGGGAGGCTTATGATCATCGGCCATACAGTGGAAACCTCTGTCTGTCTGCGGCCTGGGCTTTGTATGCGGTGTGGGGAGGGTTATGATCATCGGCCATACAGTGGAAATCTCTGTTTGTCTGCGGCCTGGGCTTTGTATGCGATGTGGGGATGCTTATGGACCGTAAGGAAAACATTGTATTTTTCTTACTAATTTCTGGTTCAACAGCATCAGGATTTTACAGGAAAGTGAGACGCAGTGCCCATGTTGAAGATTGGTAATCTAGTAGCATATCAGGATGACATGAAAAATAATAATCAGCCTCTTGTGAAACCACAGAAAGACCGTCGCAAAGAATACTTATTGACCACTCAGTGATCTGATCCGCATTGCGCTGGAAGGAACCCAGTTGCCGACAGTTAACTCCATCGTTATTGTCTCTGTATATCTCTCTCTGTCTTTCTCTGTCCCTCCTCTCTCTCACCCTTTCTCTCTCTCTCTCTTTCACCCTTTCTCTCTCTCTCCCTCCTTCTCTCTCCCTCTCTGACTGTCTCTTTCACTCTCACTCTTCCCTTCCTCCCCTTGTCTACCTTTCTTGTCCACCTGCTACTCCTGTCGAACATGAGAGCACATTTGCACAGATGGCTGACGGTCCTTATCTGTCTCAGAAAACCTCTACTTTCCACACTAATGCCGCTCTCTTTCAGAACCGCTGTTTTCTTCCATTCATCTTACACCAACCAAGATGGATCAAATGTGATTTTTGACTAATTTACCGCTTTGCTAACCCAGGTGTTTTAAGGAAAATGCATATATCTGCTCATTTTGGACTTATTTCCACTTCAAACTGTGCTAAACCAGTGCAGTGGGATATTTTTAAAATTTATTTTAGTAATTTCAGGATATGTGGCCACAGCAGCATTTATCTACGCACTTCTTCCTCAGCCACCTGGTAGACCAAGGGTTAACTCTTCCTGTAGCTTTACGGAAAATAATTAGAGTCTTTTCAGGGTAGGCTACTGACGTCACCGGAGATTATTTTTCTCTCTGTTTAATAAGAGCCCCGATCACTCGGTTCCCTCAGTTTCAGCGAGAGCAGCTTCCCCTGCCACGGACAGATAAGCGGAGCTGCAGTGTCAGGGAGAGTGAGGACGGACTGGCTCATTCTGTCATGGATCGGAATCCAGGAAGCGCAGCCTGGAATATAACGGGAAATGGGAGAAGTGTCTTCTGGATGTTTCCATACATTTCTACAGACTATTGGGTGCCGGTAGATTTTCGAGTTACATATGTTCTCGTCGCCATTCAAGTGGTTTTCTTCCCCGTCCTCGCCATTATTGCTCTTCCTGGTGAGTCTCTCTTTAATACGTCACCGCACTTTTCTTATCACGTGTACCTCTCATTCTAATAATTAATGATGCTGTCGCACTGCAATCTGTTAATTAAACAAACCTTTTTCCTATGCACTTTGGTGGTTTTCTGTCCCGACGATCTCTGTTCAAGAGAGTATGTGTTGGCAGTGGTGTTGATACAGAGCAGGTTTACGAGAATGGTCCAGCGATTAAACGATCTCACGTATGAGGCGCGTTTGATGGCCCTGTGCCCGTATTTGCGTAATTTAAGCTGTTGTTAACTGAGACATCAACGTTTATGTAGAGAAGGTAAGAAGACTGTTTTGGAAGGGAAACACGTCAATCATGATTTAAGTAGCTTATGGTCCTGTGGCGTGGTCAGGCTGGCTCAGTTAATGCTCCTGATGTAATGGTTAAATTTCTGACGAGTAAACTTACTGACAGTCGCTCAGCACAGCAGCCTACCACCGAGACGTTGAACCATTGCATATAAAAATGGATCTCCGCTTTCCATTCACTTTATCCTCGCCGCGAGAATGTCTGCGATGAATCAAGATTTTGTTTCCCCTCACTTGAGGGTCAGTTGCAAATAAACTGGGTACCAACCCCTAGTCTTTCCGTGGCTAATCGGTCTGATCGGTCATCTGTAGTCCAAGATTCCCGTGAACTTAACCAGGTCCCTCCGCTGTCAAGACCTTCGGCCGTGCCGACCACATTATCGAGGTGTCTTTCGCATTTTGGCTCCTATCTCGCCCTATAGGCTTGCGGGAGTTCCTTAGAAAACGTCGTTCGTTCTTCACGTTTCCACATTGGGTGTCGTTCAGCAGCGGTATTACGTTCTCTAAACTGTGAACATTTATCTTAATGGCTCCGCTTCCGCGCGTTTTGCGTTCGCCAGCTCTGTATCCACATTTCTTTTGCTATCGTTTCAGTTGGCAGCGTGAGGCTGCCGCAGAATTGTGTTGGATAAATCATCTAATTATCTGCCTTCCAGCAGAAAGAATGACGTTAGTGTGACGACCCCTCCTCCGTTTCTCTCTGATCATCTCCAACAACATCGGTCGGATTAGAAAGTTAACAAATTCGTTAGTTCCTTTCCAACTTCCATGTGCTGACCGAGGTGCCGCTGAAGCAAAGGAAGCATTGTCTCCGGAATATAATCGCTGGTTGCATCTTCTGGCTCTGGCCACCCTCCTGCCCACTGTGTTCATCAAATGCATTTTCCGACTGGGACCCAAAAATTGTAAAATGCAATGATCTTTAATATATATTTTCACGCCAGCTGCATTTGACCGTGTGTAAAGCCTAAGGAACATATTTCTGAAAACAAGATTTTTTTTCTGAGAACATGATAGACCACAGTAAATTCTTGAAATGCTGACCATGACGTATTGTTCTGGTGACAAATCAGTTTCACTGTTGCTGAAAAAATAAGGCATTTTCGAGACATTAATGACTGGCATAGGATTGTAAAGGCAGAAGTACAAGGAGGAGCTGGCGAGACTCGTGGTACGATTTCAAGGTAATACTCCCTCAATGTTGGCAAACAGGAAGTGATGTACAAAAATAAGGTTTTGGACTACATCTGCAAATTCAGCCGCCCTGGCTAAGGATCAGGGACGGGAATTTGCGCCTCAGCCAGAGATGGTGGGTGTCAAGGATAATTATTTCACGGAGATTCCGCGGAGCATCATTCGGATCTTTTTCCCTCAGCATGTACGGAATTTCACAACCATCGGCCGTCGTTACCTGTGTTCTTCGCTTTCCGTTTCGTTGCTGATTTTCGATCGAACAGATTGCGCTAAGATTACACTACTTTGCAAAATGGTTCAATTTTATTCAACTGGTAATCGCTACGATTACATTATTCCGTCAGGTACACTCATTTCAATCATTGACACACATTACACTCGTTTTAAGAGAGCTCTTCCTGTTGTATTTGCCCTGACTGTTTATTCTGCTTCGCAGTGAACATGGTGACCATATTCATCCTGTCTCGGGGAAAGTGCGGCCTCTCCAGAGTTGTCACGTGCTATCTGGTTGCCATGGCAGCGGCGGATCTTCTGGTTCTTATCCTGGACCTGATATTGAGCAAGATTCCACTTACGTACATTCATCCCTTCGTTTTCGACCGCTCAATGCCCAAGGGGTGTAATATCCACGCTGCTCTGATTTACACCGCAACCGACTGTTCTGTCTGGTTCACCGTCACGTTCACCTTTGATCGGTTTGTCGCCATTTGTTGCCAAAAGTTGAAAACGAAATATTGCACGCGGAAAACTGCGTCCGTGGTTTTGGGGACAGTCACTGTGATCAGCAATTTAAAGAATATTTACTGGTATTTTCGACTGTCAGAGAAATACACATGGATAATTGCTCCATTCATTTGTCAACAGAGATATCAGTTTTTACATTTCACGAATCAAATTGACCTATTTTATTCCTTCCTCACCCCTGTGCTCCCATTTGTGCTGGTTCTGGTTACGAATGGAATCACTGTCAGGCACGTCTTAGTCACCAGCAGAGCCCGCAGGAGACTCAGAGTTCCCGGTAACGGACAGAGTGCCAGAGACCCGGAGATGGAGAAACGCAGGAAATCCCTTGTTTTATTGCTGATGGTCTCGGGTAATTTCATCCTGCTGTGGGCACCTTTCAGTGTGTTCTCCGCATGGGATCGGCTGAATTATCTTCCCATGCGTTTGCTTCCGCCAGATTCCCTTCTAGAGCTGGGCATCATTCTGCAGCTTCTGAGCTGTTGTACAAACACGGCCCTTTACGCCGTTACACAGGCCAAGTTCAGGGAGCAGCTAAAGAATGTGGTAAAATCTCCGCTTGCCCTCATTGTTCCGAAAAAATCGTGACTTAGCGGCGTCGCCCTCCAGATACCACTATATATTGCGGGCACTTTCTGTCCCTCTTGGCCCGGCGATATCCTTATTCCTGTCACACCTCACAAGCGGAAATTGCATAGACAAGCCCCTTATGCAGCTGCAATGCTGGTCCCGAATTCGCTGGCTCATGTCCATTCTCTGCTCTACTGATTGTCGTGCATTTCGCCCCATGGTTCCACCGTACATTCCTCCGTCCTCCCGATTCGTTGGTCCAGCTGCAAGGCCATATTCCTGCGAGGACATCCGTGTTCCCGAAACAACCTGTTCATTCCCGACAGTGGCGGCTGAATTGCTGCTGCGAGTCCATTGACAACTGAATTGGTGCCTCTTCCTGCAGCCACGCTGAGCTCGTCAGTCTCATCTACACGGCCTACAACTTGCCACACCGCCCTCAGATCAGGTTGTACCCGTTCCGACACCAATCTTGTCTCTCGATCTCTCTGTTCCCAACTCCAGGGAGAGATTATCTACCGACATCTTTTCCAAAGTCATGCTACTGACTCCAACAGTTATCTTGACGATACTTTCTGCCAAACGGACACTCGCCGAAGTGCTATTCCATTCTATCATTTCCATTGATGAGAATTTCATCTCCAGACATTTTACAGTCAATGGAGATTCCCTTCCACCACGATCGATGCTGCTGTCACCATTCTCTGACGCATTTCCACCAGGTACCATCACTCCATCCCACCCAGAATAATAAAAGAGATTGGGTCTCCTTGTCCTCAGGTAACACGCCACGAGCCTGCACATGCAAGATATTTTACCGTAACTTCCACCATCTCCATAGCCACTCTACCACCAGGCACGACTTTCCCTCCCCCATCTCCGGTTTCTGCTGATCGTCCTCTGCGCGACTCCATTGACTACCAGCGGTCCGCACAAGTCTCCCTTATTCCTGTAACCGTACTGCAGACATTATTTCCAGCAGGTACTGGTTATTCCTGGACAACGGAGATCACACTGGCGAAAAAATGCATTTCCAGTGTCCGCTGTATTGCAAGAAATAAAATGCTGATACTCCATCCAGCTACAATCGTCAAAAACCCATTGTCATCAATGATGTCATTTACAATCCCTGTTGCCGCGGACAGAATTGACCTGAAAGTTGTTATGGGCTAGATATTATCGAGGTTGGAGGAGAGATAGTTTTGAACAAGGGCCCCATTGAGTGCCCACACGGACAGAGGGAGATAGGAACATTATTTGTTGTTATTCTGATCTCAATAATATCGGGAATAGCCCAAAATGTTCACAGAAAAAGCTCGCTGTTTTATTTTTAAGTATCACATGGTATCGTGTTTATACTTGGAGGGATCTGATGTGACCGGGTCTTTTCCCGACACATAAATAGTTCTACTAGTGGTGACATTTTCACACATGAATCAAACTGCTTATCCTGTGAATCTCAAATATAACGATAATACCTGAATACGAACACGTCCGTCAGCTAAACCATACTACTAAACATGAATCGCAGATATCAGTGGCAGTAAGGACAGCGGTCATCCAGACCCAATTCAGATTAGATTGGAATAAATGTGTTGAACTGGCAATTGTCGCTGAACGAATAACAGGTACAGTGCCTGTAAAAATATTCACATCCCCCGCCCGCCCACCCCTCCCCCACTTTGAAGACCCTTGTAGCCATAGGCACTCGCATGGATCCCGGCTATTCCTGCCTTTTTATTGGCTACGTGGAACGGTCCGTGTTCCAAGCCGACAGCGGTGTCACTGTCCGAAATCTCCCGCGGGACACTGACGACAGCATTGCTGCTACTTCCTGGACGCTGCTCGTTGATTTCATCAACCAGCTCCAATTTCCAACACGCCTTTAGTTTTACCTGATCCATTTCCAATCTCTCTTTCTCTGTCTTCCGAGCCAGCTTATCTACTGTCGTACATCATAAGTCCATCGACTCACACAATTACCTGAACTATACTTCTTCCCATAGAACAATTGAACCATAGAAGCCTACAGCACAGTACAGGCCCTTCAGCCCTCCAGGTTGTGCCGACCCATGTAATTCTTTAAAAAAGTACTAATCCCACACCACCCCATAACTCTCCATTTTTCTTTCATCCATGTGCCTTTCCAAGAGGCTCTTAAATACACTTAATGTTTGAGCCTCCACCGCCATCGCTGGCAAGTCATTCCAGGCACTCACAACCCTTCGTGTAATAAACTTACCCCAGATTTCTCCCCTAAACTTCCCTCCCTTAATTTTGTACGTATGCCCTCTGGTGTTTGCTGTTGGTGCCCTGGGAAACAGGTACTGACTATCCACCCTATCTATGCCTCTCATAATCTTGTAGACCTCTATCAAGTCCCCACTCATTCTTCAACGCTCCAAAGAGAAAAGTCCCAGCTCTGCTAAACTTGCTTCATATGACTTATTCTCCAAACCAGGTAACATCCTGGTAAATCTCCTCTGCACCCTCTCCATAGCTTCCACATCCTTCCTATAATGAGGTGACCAGAATTGAACACAATACTCTAAGTGCGGACTCGCCACAGAATTGTAGAGTTGCAACATGGCCTCTCTACTCTTGAACTCAATCCCCCTGTTAATGAAGCCTAGCATCCTATAGGCCTTCTTAACTACCCTATCAACCTGTGCAGCGACCTTGAGGGATGTATGGATTTGCACCCCAAGGTCCCTTTGTTCATCCACACTGATAAGTAACTGACCATTAACTCTGTATTCAGTCCTCTGGTTTGCGCTTCCAAACTGCATCACCTCACACTTGTCCGGATTGAACTCCATCTGCCATTTTCCTGCCCAACTCTGCCGCTTGTGTATATCCTCTTGTAACCTTCTACTACCTACAGCTCCATCCACAACTCCTCCAATCTGCGTGTCATCCGAAAACTTACTCACCCATCCTTCCGCATCTGCATCCAGGTCATTTATAAAAATCACAAAAGGCGGGGTCCCAGGACGGATTCCTGCGGCACTCCCGTAGTCACCTACCTCCAGGCAGAATACTTTCCTTCTGTAACACTAACCCAACAGGCCGGTATATGTCTAGGGGAAAAGGAGATCCAACCGCTCTCCAACTCCACCTCCCGTACACGCAGGTGCTGTGAGAATCAAGTTTATGCCTCGCATACACACACAATATCAAACTCACACCAAATACCTTTATGGAATACACTTTAAAGATTTTACTAAAACTAAAAGAGTACTATGCAATACAGTATATATGAAGGAAAATAAATAAAGTAAAAGGCGCCAACTTATCAAAGTTCAGTCAGTTTAGTGCACATCGTTGGAGCTCAACCATCGAACCATTCGACCCCTCGTCACTCTCCTCCGACCTCCACGTCCTCGCACCTGGGACCACCCGGCTGGTCGACCGAGCAGTGCGGCGCACGTCCACCTTCCTCGGCATCTTCTTCCCGACTCCCCTGAAAACCCGCGAAAACCCCCAAGCTCCCAGCCCCACAAGCCAAAATAACATTCCCCATTGGTTAAAAAATGAATACAATCCCCATATCAGCAAGTCCAAAACCAAACAACTGCGTGAGAAAACACTTATCAGACATAAAAGCATTCCTACTCCAGAAAACCAAAGAAGCCATTTTAATTAACATACCCTGTACATTGTACACTTCTACAGCTACCCTCTTCTTTCTGCCATTAAGCCAATTTTTTATCCAAACAGCTAAGGTTCCACATCCCAATGCCTCATGACTTTCCGGATGAGTCTCTCAATAGGGACCTTGTCAAATGCTTTGCTAAAGTCCATGTAGACCACATCCACGGCCCTACCCTCATCAATTTCTTTTGTTACCGCTTCAAAAAACTCAATCAGGCTCCTGAGGCACGATCTTCCCTTCACAAAGTAATGTTGACTATCCAGGAGTAGAATGTACTTCGCCAAATGCTCGTAGATCCTATCTTTAAGGATCCTTTCCAGTAGTTTGCATACCACCGACGTAAGACTCATCGGTCTATAGTTCACTAGTTTCTCCCTATTGCCTTCTTTAAACAAAGGAACTACATTTGCCATTCTCCAGTCCTCCGGCACTTCCCCTGCAGCCAAAGAGGATTCAAAGGTCATAGCTAATGCTCCTGCGATCTCTTCTCTCAATTCCCAGAACACCCTGGGGTGTATCATATCCGGCCCTGGGGATTTATCAGTCTTAAGCACTTCATCTTCCTTAATCTCCACATTCTCAACTTCGACCTCATCCTGACCAAGATCCTTTTCACTTGTGAATACTGAAGCAAAGTATTAATTTAGGACCTCCCCTAACTCCTCTGCCCTCTTTATACTTTAGCGGTCCCACCTTCGTTCTCGTCATCCTCCTATTCTTCACATACGCATTGAACGCCTTGGGGTTCTCCTTAATACTACATTCCAAGGCCTTCTCATGCCGCCCTCGAGCTCACCTAAGTCCTTTCTTTAGTTCCTTCCTGGCTACACTATATTTCTCATAAGCTCCTCCTACTTCCTGCTTCTTATATCTAATATATGCTTCCTTTTTCCTCTTGAAGTGTTGCCTCACATGCTTTGTCAGCCACGGCTCCCTCTTCCTATCATTTTTTCCTTGCCTCAGTGGGACAAACCTATCCTGAACCCAGCTCAAGTGATCCATAAACTTTTCCCACATTACTTCTGTGCTTTCCCCTTTGAACATTTGTTTCCAATTTACTGTTGCTAGTTCCTGCCTCATCCCTTCAAATTTAGCCTTTCCCCAGTTAAGCACTTTACCATTTAGTCTGATTTTATTTCTTTTCCATAGCTAGGCTGAAGCTAAGGGAGTTGTGGTCACTCTCACCAAAATGCTCCTCCACCAAGAGGTCTGTCACCTGACCAGGTTCATTCCCCAGAACTAGATCCAGTATAGACTCTCCTCCCGTCGGCCGGTCCATATACTGTGTCACGAATCCTTCTTTAACACGCCTGACAAGTTCAGCCCCATCTATCCCCCTTGCACTCAGGAGGTACCAGTCAATATGAAGGAAGTTGAAGTCACCCATAACTACTACCCTGTATTTCCAGCATCATTCTAAAATAAGCCTGCTTATCTGCTCCTCGGTGTCTCGAGGGCTATTTGGGGGCCTACAGTCTACTCCCAGCACAGTGATTGATCCCTTCCTATTTCTGACATCCACCCACGCCGACTCAGTGGACACTCCCTCTGCAGCGTTCTCCCTTTCTATAGCCGTGATATTATCCCTGACCTGCAATGCCACTCACCCACCCCCACTTTTCTACCTCCCATCCTATTCCTTTTAAAAAAAACTGAACCCCGGGACCTACATCATCCAATCCTGCCCTTCCTTCAACCAAATTTCGGTAACAACCACAACATCGTAGATCCACATCCTAATCCATGCTCTAAGTTCATCCTCCTTGTTCCTAATACTCCTAGCATTGAAATAGACACATTTCAACCCCTTTAACTGGCTACAATTATGTTCTGTCCCCTTCCTCATCAACTCAGAACTCGTCGCATCATGCTCTTGTCTTTCTACCATAATCCCTTCACTCTCATTCTGATTCCCACCCCTCCCCCTGCCAAACTAGTTTCAAGCCTCCCCAACAGCTCCATCAAACTTGCCCGTCAGGATATTGGTCACCCTGGGATTCAAGTGCAACCCGCTCGTTTTGTACAGGTCACACCCGCACCAAAAGAGGTCCCAATGATCCAGAAATCTGAATCCCTGCCTCCTGCTCCAATCCCTCAGCCACGCATTTATCCTCCACCTCATTCTACTCCTATTCTCACTGTCGCCTGGAACAGGCGGTAATCCCGAGATTACTACCTTTGAGGTCCTGCTTTTCAACTTCCTTCCGAAATCCCTGTAGTCGTCTTTCAGGACCCTTTCCCTTTTCCTACCTATGTTATTGGTACCAATATGTTCCACGACCTCTTGGTGTTCTCCCTCCCACCGCAGGATATCTTGGACGCGGTCAGAAACATCCCGGACCCTGGCACATGGGAGGCAAACTACCTTCCGAGTTTCTTTCCTGTGTCCACAGAATCGCCTGTCTGAACTCCTGACTATAGAGTCCCCTATTACTACTGCCTTCCTGCCTTCCTCTTCCTTTCCCTATACTTCTGAGCCACAGGGCCGGTCGGCATAACTGTCTGTGTGCTTTTATCTATCTATCTATCTATCTATCTATCTATCTATCTATCTATCTATCTATCTATCTATCTATCTATCTATCTATCTATCTATCTATCTACTCGTCTGTCTTGCTGCCTGACGTCTGCTGTCTGTTTTTGTCTGGTTGTGCTGTATCAGATATTGCGAATTTGATGGAGCGGAATTGACAAGGCGATTATCAATCAGAAGCACTGTGGAGTTTGAGAAATGATTACTTTCTCAGTATTACTGGACAGATTTACAAAGGCTGACTGAATGTCGCGATGCAATAGGTAGCGGGTGGGTAACTAGCTGTCTCTCACTTGGTGCCCCAGATTTGGCGGCATTGATGATATATTATTGGAGGGATCTCAAGTGTGAAATGTAAGTGAACGTTCACATGATCTGTCTGAGAAAATGTAGCACTGCGAGCGGATAATGAACTAAAATGAAAGTTAAAATTTTCAGCCATAATGTGGCGTCTGGACACACAGAGTAACAACGTACAAGGAAAGATTCAGGAGAAGATGAAGATTAACATCAAGTAATCTGTTCCCAACCAGGGAAGAGTTCCAGCGTTATTATTCCAACATATGAAAGGATGCCTGTCATTGACCCCTCTGGCACCAGGCTCAGAAATTGTGCCTTAATCATCTCGTTTAGCTCTCAATCATTCCCAGGTTCCACTACCTACAAACACCTGCTTTCCATCAGCAAAGGCAGTGTAAAAATCCTGTGACCACAACTAGGAGCTGGCAGTTTGTTAGTCGACTCGTGTATGAGTAACCTCGTTCCATGCATCTTAGGACTATCAGTCTAGCATCGGTTCTGAATTCTCTACAAAAACCAAGACTCCGGGTAAAGACTCCTTTGGCACCCATTCCACGGTCGCTACGACGGTAACGCCTCCCGACTCAGCCTCCGCGCCCGTGTTCAGCACTTGGGTTCGTTCCACCGCCACGTCCTTTCGACACTGCCATCCAAGTCTCCACACTGCTCTCCGCTGGGGAATGGTTAGATGCTACTGTTCCTTTAATAATCATACTGCAATTGTCGCCTGCCACCTTCGCTCATGGAAAGTTCGCCGACTGAGTACTGAGTGTTCACTTGTTCTCCACCATACTTAGTTCTCATCCGCATGACCATAAAGCTCCCCATCTCCTCATCTATCCTTCCGGTAGAGTAGTAACACCTACCCCCCGCCCCCCGTCCCCACACCATACCAGACAATGATTCAGCCTGTCAGAATCCTCTCCAGAAGTTGTTTGAGTTTATTCTTTAATCTCCTAATGAAGTACTGGATAGCCGCTGTCTTGCCTTCCTCATAACTGCATCGATATGTCGGGACCAGGTTAAGTCCTCAGAGATCTTAACACCCAGGAACCTGAAACGGCTCACTCTCTCCACTTCTGATCCCTCTATGAAGATTGGTACCTCTCTCCTTCCTGAAGTCCACAATGAGCTTTTTCGTCTTACTGACGTTCAGTGCAAGGTTGTTGCTGCGACACCACTCAACTAGTTCACATATCTCACCCCTGTTCGCCCTCTCGTCCCCATCTGAGATTCGACCAACAATGCTTGCATTATCAGTAAACTTTATAGGTGGTATTTGATCTGCTGACTCGATATGCACATGGATGTAAGGAAGATCGAAGGATATGGACATGGTAGGGAGGAGGGATTAGGGTTTGAGTGCCTTTGATTTGATTTTTAGCTGGTATGACAATGCATTGTGGGCCGAACGGCCTTTTCACGCGCTGTATATTTTCAGGCTCTACGCTCTATGATATCTGTAAATTTCTCCTAAATTTTCTTTCCATATGTAAAAACACGCGTTTGCAGCTCTGGGCTCTAGTGGCGCAATCGGTTGGCGAGCGGTGCTTATATGGCATCGGCGGAGAAATGCCGAGTCTGTGAGTTGGAGCCTAGAGCGCTTGTGACTTTTGATGCTTGCAGTGCCCGGGTGACTCAGCATCTCTCAAGCTGAGCATTCCACTAAAATGTTACATTTGATTATGTGCTTCTGAGATAAACTACGTTATTTGTATTTAACTACGAATCGATGCACCTTTGAGTGTGATCTGAGCAGGAGAGTGTATGTTTACAAACGTTGCAAGAGATCCTCCCTCATTCACTAAAAGGCATGTGCCCGCAGGGCTACAAACAATCTAGTTCTTTAGTTCAACACGCGCAGCCTCACTTTCCGTTGTTGAAAGTGTCTGAACAGATGGTTTCTTTGCTGAATTAAGGCAGAATTGTCCCCCACATTCATGTCTTCTTAGTTCAATTAACTAAATGGTGAAGCAAAGATCTCTACCTTTCCTGAAGCCATGCTTCAGAAATCCTCTAATTACACCTCATCTTGGTTCGTTGTGTTGTCGATTAAACTCAATATTGACTTGCATCGGCGAATTGTTTCAGGCACCTGCGAAAAAAAGAGATATTAATCGTAGCCTCAATAGGCACAAATGGTATGGAGATGCTGACATCTTTCTCCCCCTCTCTCAACATGAATCTGCATTCGTCTGTACCGAATTATAAAATAATTCTCACATATTCGGAGTTCACCAAGCCTCTGTTAAAAAGACGACAATTCCTTCGTTTCTGCTGATGTCCTTCCGGCTGGAGAGTGATCACTCCACTGTGACCTCAGAGCCGATCGACTTGCCGCTCCCTTCCTGAAGGCTGTTGTTACCGATATAATTTTCCTTCACAATAGTTGTTTAATTGGCCGTTGATGTTTTGGTCTGGTTGCGATCCGACCGAACAGATTGGATGGTGATCATTAATGAAATATCAGTGTGATGGTGTGTCTGGTGTCAGTGCGGACTCGGTGGGATGATTAGCCGTGATTCGTTACTGTACAGCTGGCATCATCTCACAAGTAACCCTGGCTTGTAACGCGTCCTGTTGTATATAAATGTATCGGCACGTGGTTCACTCACTTCCTTCAATTAACTTGTAAACTGAGGTGAAGAGAACGGACGAGGCAGACGGGTGAGAAAGCTTAAAGGCACTGTTAAATTGAGCACGTGAGCCCGAGCGCCACCCTGTGGAGACTACTAGAAGCTAGAGTACAGAAGGTGTTTTAATTCCTTGCCTATTAATACAACACAGTTCAATTGACAGCCACATGTCGCGCCTTAATCAACACTCGACAGGAAATTGTTAATGCATATCTCTGTATATGGCGCATAACCAGAGAACCATCGAACATCACAGCACAAAAACAGGCCTTTCGAACCTTTTTGGCTGTGCTGAACCATTTTTCTGCCTTGTCCCATTGACCTGCACCTGGCACATATCCCTCCATACACCTCGCATCCATGTACCTATCCAAGGTTTAATTAAATGTTAAAAGTGAGCCCGTATTTATTATTTCATCTGGCAGCTCATTCCACACTCCCACCACTCTTTGTGTGAAGAACCCCCCCTCCCAATGATCCCTTTAAACTGTCGCCCTTCACCCTTAACCGATGTCCTCTTCTGTGGTGTAGTGGGTGTAGTGGTTATCACATTCGCTTCACACGCGAAAGGTCCCCAGTTCAATCCTGGGCAGAAACATTGTTTGGGCTTCAGTGCTTCAAATGAACTTGAGACTCAATTTTTCAGTTTGTGTTCAAGTTTACTGTCATGGGCATCCAGGTGTAAATATAATGAACATTCGCTTTTCTAGCAGTAGCGCATTGTATTTCAAACCTGGCAAAGGTAAATTAAAGAAAGAAGAATTAATAGAAATTATATATAATTTCCAGGAGAATATAAACGGATTTAAACCTGAGGAGGTTCGTAGATAACGTACATTGCGTAACGGGAGAAGCAGCCTTCAAACCCATTGCCATGTATTGTCGCATGAGGATGCACTGTGGTTTCAACGGAGCTCGCATCTCAAATGTTCCCATCCAGACAAACATCAGGAAGAATAACCGTGTGCTGCAAAATTTCAAAACTACTTTAAAATGTTAAATCGCTTTCTTTTTCCTCCTCCTGTATTCCACTCCTTCCTAGTCCCACCATACAGTCTCTCTGGTCAAATTCTCCACCACAGTCTTCTAGGTTCCACCATTCCGTCTGACTCTCTCTCTCTCTCTCTCTCTCTCTCTCTCTCTCTCTCTCTCTCTCTCTCTCTCTCTCTCTCTCTCTCTCTCTCTCTCTCTCTCTCTCTCCCTCTCTCTCTCCCTCTCTCTCTCCCTCTCTCTCTCTCTCTCTCTCTCTCTCTCTCTCTCTCTCTCTCTCTCTCTCTCTCTCTCTCTCTCTCTCTCTCTCTCTCTCTCTCTCTCTCTCTCTCTCTCACACACACACACACACACGCATTCAATCTCTCTGCTTCTCTTTGTTGGCTCTGTCGCGAGCAGCACCACAGCCACCCCACGTCAGCCGCGCAAATATTTGTGCTTCGTACAGTTTAAGCCGCGGTGGAAACAGTTGGTAACATCAACACCTAATATTTTCAGGTCTCGAACCAGCGATCTTCCGATGATATTGCAGCGCAGACAGAAGCCAAGTGTCTTACCATTGGTATCGCACATTCCATTCCAGTTAAAGGACCAGGGAGGAAGGACTGATCACAACGCTGACATCGCAGTTCTGCGGGAATGTCGAAAAGTATGGTTAAAACCTTCCTGTATAATAACGGTAATGTAGAACAGGAAAACTGGATACTGTTTAGTTTTGAAACGAGGTGACGGTGGGAGATCGCATATCGGTATAGAGTTGGGATCACGGTCCTTTTCAATAGATCGAATTTGTTGTGATTCCATGTAAAATTAAAGCATGGGCGAAATATCCCGCGCCTGCATAAGGGTCAGTAACTGGCCATGGAGCTTCTTCCGCAATGTGAACATCAGGAATAAATACTTATCTCGGAATACGCTCTGGCCCTGACTCAACGTTTAGAATTACACCGAAATAACTCCCGATCTTTCCCCGGTTACACTCTTAACTCTATCACCTTATTAAAACCTTACGGCCGGTCATTCTAATCAAACCGACCACAATTATATTGGTTAACATTTCGGCAACGTAATGACCAGTGATGCTTTACTCCAGGATCCCCGCAGTGATGTGAAATGTTTGAAATGTATGCCACTGAAAAGTGATCAGTGAAAATGTATCCTGGGATATCAGTGGAGTCCAGTTGAAAAATAACACCTCGCCATTGGACGTTAATGAACAGATGGATGGTATATTGACAGTGGTAATTTGTCTTGCTCAGCAGTCACGAGTTTGCGTGTAAAATTCCATGGCAACATTTGAGGTTTTGTGCTTCTTCGGTCCGGATCTTGTGCCGCTATTCCACCGCCTCATGTACAGTGACATGCAAATGTTCGGGCAGCCCTGGTCAAAGTTTCTGTTTCTGTGAATAGTTCAGTGAGTAGAAGCCGAACTCATCTCCAAATCATAAAGTTAAAGATGAAACATTCTTTTTCTCCATTTTAAACAAGATTAGTGTATTATTTTCGTTTTGTACAATTTCAGAGTGAAAGAGAATAAAAGGAGCACCAAGCAAAAGCTTGGGCACCCCAAGAGATTTGAGATCTCAGATAAGCTTTACCAGTGTCTCAGACCTTTATGAGCTTGTGAGGGCTCTGGCGTGTTTACAGTCGTCGTTAGGAAAGGCCAGGTGATGGAAATTTCAAAGCTTCATAAATACCCTGACTCCTCAAAGGTTGTCCCAACAATCAGCAACCATGGGCTCCTCTAAGCAGCTGCCTAGCACTCTGAAAGTTAAAATAATTGATGCCCACATAGCAGGAGAAGGCTATAAGAAGATAGCAAAGCGTTGTCAGGTAACTGGTTCCTCAGTTCGTAATGTCATTAAGAAATGGCAGTTAACAGGAACGGTGGAGGTCAAGTTGATGTCTGGAAGACCAAGAAAACTTTCGGAGAGAACCGCTGGTAGGATTGCAGGAAAGGCAAAACAAAACAAAACCCCCGTTTGACTGCAAGAGACCTTCAAGAAGATTTAGCAGCCTCTGGAGTGGTGGTTCACTGTTCTACTGTGCAGTGATACCTGCACAAATATGACCTTCATGGAAGAGTCATCAGAAGAAAACTTTTCCTGCGTCCTCACCACAAAATTCAGCATCAGAAGTTTGCAAAGGAACTTCTAAACAAGCCTGATGCATTTTTGAAACAAGTCCGGTGGACTGATGAAGTTAAAATAGAAATTTTATTTTTGGCTGCAATGAGGAAAGGTGTGTTTGGAGAAAAAAGAGTGCAGAATTTCCATGGGCTCCTCCTGGCAGCTGCTTAGAAAATAAATAAATGATGCCCCAAAACAAGAGAAGGCTATATGAAGATAGCAAAGAGTTTTCAGGTAGCCGTTTCCTCAGTTCGTAATGTAATTAATAAATGTCAGTTAACAGGAGCGGTCTGGAACACCAAGAAAACTTTCCGAGAGAACTGCTCGTAGGATTGCTACAAAGGCAAAACAAAACCCCCGTTTGACTACAAGAGACCTTCAGGAAGATGGAGTAGCCTCTGGAGTGGTGGTGTACTGTTCTACTCTGCAGCGACACCTGCACAAATATAACCGTCATGGAAGAGTGATCAGAAGAAAACCTTTCCCGCGTCCTCACCACAAAATTCAGCGTCAGACGTTTCAAAAAGAACATCGAAACAAGCCTGATGCATTTTGGAATCAAGTCCTACGGACTGATGAATTTAAAATAGAATATTTCTTAAGTGTTTTATATGCATAGAAAGGTAAAATATATACTATAAACGTTTGACTAACTGACGCTTAATAAACCGATTTGCCTGTTCCGACTTCAAATCCGTTTTAAAAACGGACTCAAGAACGGAACTCCCTCATAACCCAGGAACTGCCTGTACTTTTAAATCATCTCTAGATTACTTTTCATACCTAATACAATGTAAATAGTTGGTATACTACATTGCTTAGGGAATAATGACAAGAAAAAGTAGTCTGTACATGCTCAAACAACGAGTGCTGGAGAGAGATCTTCAGGGTTTTCTCGATCCACGGTTGGTTGAATCCGCGCATGCGGAATCCGCGGATAATGATGTCCGACTGTACACTTTGTTGAAGGCGTAGACAAGATTCTAAATGGGAAACAAATTCATATATCGAAGGTGCAAAGACAACTGGGAGACCCTGTGCAGGATTGCCGAAAGGGTAAACACAGGCTGAGTTGGTAGTAAGGACGACAAATGCAATGCCAACATTCATTTGGAGAGAACCAGAGTACAAGAGTGAGGCTGTAATGTTGAGTCTGTATAATGCATTGGTCAGACCGCGCCGGGAACAAGATGAACAGTATGTGTCCCTTATCTAAGAACTGATGCCACGGCATTGGAAAGGGTCCAGAGGAGGGTGACGAGAATGATCCCGGAAAGAAAGCTTTGATATATGATGATCGTTTTATGACTCTGCCCCTGTACTCGTTGGAGATTAGAAAAAGGAGTCAGGGTTTTCTTTGAAAACTATCAAATACTGAAAGGCCCAGGTAGACTGGACATGGAAAGGATGATTCCAATTGTGGGTGAGTTTAGAGTCAACAGAGCACAACCTCAGAATATTAGGACGCCCTTTAGGACATGGATAAGGAGGAAGTTGTGTCCCCAGAAGGTTATGGATATGTGGATTTCATTGCGGGGATATCTGTGGAGTCAACTCAGTTGGTAATATTTTAGAAACTTATAAATCCTACAGAATAATACAGGCCCATCACCCCACACACCTGAGCCGAACATGTGTATAATTTAGAAATTACCTGTGGCTATATATAGCCCTCTATTTTTCTAAGCTTCATGTACCTGTCCAGGAGGCTGTTAAAATACCCTTTTATATCCACCCCCACCATCGTCGCCGACAACCCATTCCACGCACTCACTACTCTCTGCGAAAAAAAACCCCTAAACCTGACATCTCCTTTGTCCCTACTCCCAAGCACCTGGAAACTGTGCCTTCTCGTGCTAGCCATTTCAGCCCTGGAAAAGAGCCTCTGACTATCCACATGATCAATGCATCTCATCCTCTTATACACCTCTATCAGGTCACCTGTCATGCTCCATCGCTCCAAGGAGAAAATGCCGAGTTCACTCAACCTATTCTTATAAGGCATACACTCCCATTGAGGTAACATCCTTGTAAATCTCCTCTGCACCCTTTCAAAAGTTTCAGCATCCTTCGTGTAGTGAGGTGATCAGAACTGTGTACAGTACTCCAAGTGGGATGAAACCAGGGTCTTATAAAGCTGTAACATTACCTCTCCAATCCTATTCTTAAGCGGAGATAGACAAGTATTTGATTATGAGGCGTGTCAGAGGTGACGGCGAGAAGGCAGGAGAATGGCATTGAGAGAAAATATATCAGCCATGATGGAACGGACGGAATGGCTGAATTCTGCATCTATATCGTCTGGTATTATGGCCAAATTATTAACAAACGTTAATAGAAAAACGTTGATTTTCATGATTCCCAGCCAAGCACTCTGTGTGACAAAAGGTGAAGGCTCGGAATTCTAATAAGTGATAACTTCAATATTTCATCCCCCAGATAAACCTGCCTCGACTAGGATTGGATTCGAACCCACGCGTGCAAAACACAACGGATTAGCAGTTCATCGCCTTAACTTTGCGGCCACCTCGTCAGCTCTTCAACCATTTGTGTTTTATTGCTATGAGTGTCTTTCCGATCACTTGCAACCCCTGCTTCTGATTCACACGTTTGTTTTCATATTCCAGTTCTAATTTCCTTGGCTGCCATGGTTACCAGAATTCCTGGGCATGGGTAAGGAAGGCCTCGGGCGATTTGCCCCAACCACAGGAGAATGGAACTATCTTTTGTAGGGAACTCAGACACTCTGATCGTGCTGAGTTAAAAGTATTGATCCCGTGCAGTTTAAACCCGAGAACTTGTGTTTTCAGTTGTGCAAAGAGCCGTGGGCAGGTGTGCAAATCTCCTGGTCCATTTTTAACTACTTTATATCCAAACACAACTACATTGTAAGATATGACACATTTTCCATGAATCAAGCATTTTAAAACGGAGGTATAAAAAAGGACATTTAAATATTCTTTATTAGACTGACTTAACTTTATTACACTCTTCACATACACAAGGAGCAAAAATCCTTACGTTATATCTCGGTCTAAATGTACAATGCGCAACTTTATAGTAAGTTATAATAAATATATGTACAACTGTATAGTTAATATAACATAGATATACTGTTGTGTTAGCGTAAATTAACAGTCAGATGTCCTGGTGGAAGAAGCTGTCCTGGAGCCCATTCGTCCTGGCTTTTATGCTGCTGTACCGTTTCCCGGATGGTAGAAGCTGGATCAGTTTGTGATTGGGTTGACTCGGGACTGGAATGGTCTTTCGGACGCTTTATACACAGTTGTCTCTGTAAGTGTCCTAAATAGTGAGAAGTACACATCTACAGATGTGCTGGACTGTCCGCAGAGCTCTCTGCAGGGTCCTGAAATTGAGGGAAGTACAGTTCCCAAAAGTGCCAGTGATGCAGCCAGTCAGGATGCTCCCAAATGTGCCTCTAATGAAAGTTCTTAGGATCTGGGGCCCACGCCAAATTTCTCCAACCGTCTGAGGTGAAAGAGGCGCATAGCCAGTATGTACAGACCACGTGTGTTCCCCGGTGATGTTTATGCCGATCAACTTAAAGCCGTTCAACCCCTCAACCCAGGTACATTGAGGCATACAATACGGAAGAGCCTGTCATTTGCTCAGTACAGCTGAAAATACATTTATTGACAAGTTTTGTTTTAACTAAGTTGTGGCACGTTAGTAAATTAATTCAACCGAAAAATTTAAAATTCGCCTGATTGCAAAAACGTGTCTTCACACTTAATACAGCGTAATTGCAGCTAATAATAATAATAATAATAATAATAATAATAATAATAATAATAATAATAATAATAATAGAATAGTAATAATAATTTAGTGATCCCGCGTGGCCTAGTGGATAAGTCATCGGACTAGCAACCTGAAGGTCACTGGTTCGAGCCTCAGCTGAGGCAGCATGTTTGTGTCCTTGAGCAAGGCACTTAACAACACATTGCTCTGTGACGACACCGGTGCCAAGCTGCTTGGGTCCTAGTGCCCTTCGTTTGGACAACATCGGTGGCGTGGAGAGGGGAAGGCTTGCAGCTTGGGCAACAGTCGGTCTCTCATACAAACCTGCCCAGGCCTGCGCCCCGGAAAAACCTTCTAAGGCGCAAATCCATGGTCGTACGAGACTAACGGATCCCTATTATTAGTGATCCCGAATGGGAAATTCTTTCATTATTGCCGTAACTTTTAAAAACACACTATCGAAGAACTTAAGACTCTTTGGATATATAGGGATTGTGAATGTTCCTGAGATTTAGCTAAAATCAGCAAGAAGGGGTTTGCAGCGCCGGGTGGAATGCAGCCAAAATATTGTAATCTCGGTCTAAGTTCAAAGTCAAGCAATGTTCTTGTTAAGTGTTTTTAGTTACATACTCTGTGTCTATATAATGAAGCGTGTCTACAAGCTAAGCAGAGCCCCTACACACCGCTCTCAGGTGCAGAGGCTCTCTGTGATATCATGTATAATAAGGTCCTTTAGTCTGAAACATTTCTCTGAGTCTGCCTGATTTGTTCTGTCTGCTGCTCCAGAGATTTATCTGCAACAGATTGGCGACGTGGATGGGATCCTCAATTTAGTCTCCCAGCTGAAAGGGGGAGGCTGGAAGAGCGGGATCCAGAAAAGGAACCCTAAGCGGAAAAGGAAAAGCAAGACTAAAAGGCGCCGACCAAGTTGGGAAGGGAAATCAGTCTTCTAGCTGAAAGGGGGAGACTGGTGCCCTGAGTCATAGCTGAAAGGTGGACGGCAAGGGGTGCTCGTATTGGTACCAAGGTAGCTCCGATCAATTCCGTAACTGAACTCAGAGACCTGTGGAAAAACAGAGGAAACACACCGGTGAGCGCTCTCGATATGATTACGTGTGGGTACCAAGGTAGCTCCGATCAATTCCATAACCGAACTCAGAGTCCTGTGGAAAGACAGAGGAAACATACCGGTGAGCGCTCTCCATATGATTCCGTGTGGCATAATACAAACGCTCGGTATAGTTGCTCTCTTTAGCATAAAATGGGAAGTGCCAGCAGTCGAGCGTCTTCGGCTGCTCCTGCGGCGAAACCTCGACGGCTGGGAACGCAAGGAAAGACCTTGAAAGCAAGAGAGAAGGTGGAAAAACGAATGAAGACTGTGAAAAAGACCCGGCAGCAGGTAAGAAACACTCTGGTGCCCCCAGGGTCGCCAGCGGACACCGTAGTAAGAGGAACCGGGGATAAACGGTAGGCTGTAAACTTTAGCAGTGATCTCTATGGGTGTTCTCAAGGAGGCTGGCCCTATGGGGCAGATTTAAGATCCCCCTGATTCAGAGTTAGTGGGATGTAAAAGCTAACTGGAATGGGGACCCTAATTGGGATTTTGAGCATGATGGGACGTTTTGAAAAATGGATGGTGGTGGCCAAGTAGCACCAACTCACCCAAACTGAAAGAGAAGAAGGAGCTGTAGGGGGACGGGTGTTAGAGGTTGAGACAGGGGGTGGAAGGGATGGGGCGACTGGATCTAAAGTCAGCACGCGCTTGCGAACGCGCCGTGGCGGGGAATCGCAGCCTGTGCCAGACTCGCAGATACTGCAAGCGCCAAAAATAATGATTGGAGACGTACCCATACTCAAACCCTGGACTCCCTCTGAGGCCCGGGATATTGTGGTTGAAGCCCCTAACCCGTTAAAAAGGCAGGCTGCATTCCTCAGTCGGGGAGAACAAATCTGTGAGAATTACAAACCATAGAACATTGCAGCACAGAAACAGACCTTTTGGCCCTACTTGGCTGTGTCGAACCATTTTTCTGCCTAGTCCCACTGACCTGCACCTGGGCCTTGTTCCTCCAAGCCCCTCTCATCCACATACCTGTCCAAGTTTTTCTTAAATGTTAAAAGTGAGCCCACATTCACCACTTCATCTGGCAGCTCATTCAACACTTCCACCACTCTCTGTGTGAAGAAGCCCCCACCCATGTTCCCTTTAAATTTTCCCCCTTCACCGTTAACCCATGACCTTTGTATTTTTTTCTCCCCTGGCCTCAGTGGAAAAAGCCTGCTTTCGTTCACTTTGTCTATACCCTGTCACCACCGAGAGACTGTCCCGGTTCTGGAATGATGAACAGACCCCAGCGCATGCGCAAGCATTGTGCAAAACGGCAGCTGACCTGCATGAGAGAGTGCGACAGGCGCAGACTCCTGTGTGAAGCGAGATTATGCATGCTTTCCAACCCGGTGATGGGGTATATGTAAAGGAACTAAAAAAGCTCTCTCTTTCTCCTAGGTGGAAGGTTCCTCACACAGTGCTGATAGTATCCCGAACCGCGGTGAAGGTTGAAAGAAATGGAGAATGGATTCACGCTACTAGGTGCAAACGGCACCAGGAGTTGGAAGACAAGAAAGCTTGGAGCTGACAAGCCAGATGCATTTATGGGGACTGATACTGCGGGGAGTCAGTGTGGCCTTGTCCAGAAATACCTCTTCGTCTTTATATCACACTTATGCCAGTCATTAAGGTGAAGAGTTGGACTCTTGTTGGGTGTGTGTAAAGATACCTCAGCATGCCGCCCATCCCTGGAAGGGGTCCCCATGAACGGAGCAAAAAGCTTTCTGTGCAACTTATGAAACTATTTGACACATCCTATTCCAGCTTTAGAGAGAGATTGGCAGAAGGACTGTGATTTCAGCGAAGGGGATTGTGGATGGTACCTCCCTACCCCGACGGAGGGAAAAAGAATGCGCTCCTTCGAGTTAGTAATTACACAGAAAACTGTGAATAGAATTTGTTATTGCAATACGGCGGGGGGAGATGGGAGATTTTTGGGTCATAGTTCTTGTACTGAACGGAGAGTGTGTCCTCCTCCGCTTACTCCTAATGGGACTTACTGGGTATGTGGGGAAAGAGCTTGTCCTTGGCTTCCAAGGCCGCCAGGCGAAAGTGGGAATGTGTCCCCAGGCAACTGGACGAGCTGCTGTTATCTGGCCTATATATTGCCTTCCATGCATCCTATAAAAGATATATCGCAACATCCTCATTGAAGGCGAAGTAAGCGAGGGATGACTGAAAGTGAAAGGTTTTGGATGATAGTATTTCCCTCATATGGTGTGGCCCGTAATTCGCGAGAAATGATTAATATGGCAACCGCTCTAGAGAAATTGGCCAATGGCACTGCTGATGCCCTACCTGACGTAGTGAAAGTGACCCAAGTGAAAGACCTAACAGCAGAGGTAGTTGCCCTTGGAATGGTAGCCTTCTAAAATAGAATGACCCTGGACCTGCTCTGAGCTGAAAAAGGAGGGACATGAGCCGCGGTAGGGCAGGAATATAGTACTTTTATTCCCGATGCCTCAGAAAACATAACTGACCTCAGTCAACACATAGTGGGAAAGATTAAGGAGATTAGGAAGATAGGGAAGCAGCTTAAGAATTTTGGGACGAAATGGTGGGAAATAGTAGAGGGATGTTTTTTCTGGCAGGGGAAGGTGGATTACCCATCGGATAATTATAGTGGCATATTATGTGCTTTAGGGTGCTGAGTATGTGGAGCATTACGATTATATTTTGACCATTTAATGAAAAGAGCCTTACTCGGGCCTGAAAATGACCCTATGATACCCCAGATGGTGAGAGAATTGCGCAGTAAGCGAAACTGGTGGGCAGAGGAGGTACATCATGGCAAAACAATACCCTTCCCGGACGGATATGGACCTGCTATGAGGAAGAAGAGGAGTTCTGATCTGAAAGGATCAATAACGAGGGAATTGTGGAAGAATGTAAGACTCTTTGGATATGTAGGGGTTAACCTAATCGCTTGTGAATGCTCTTAAAATTTAGCTAACGTCTTTGCAGGTCTTGGAATTCAGCTAAAGTCCTTCCAAGGAAGATGCTGTGACCCCGCATTTACGTAAAGCTCTTGTTTGTTGCAATCTCGTTCTAAGATCAAAGTCACGTTGTTCGTTGAAATCTACTCCTAAGTTCAAAGTCAAGCAATGCTCCTGTTAAGTGCTTTTGGTCACGTACTCTGTGTCTATATAATGAAGCGGGTCTGCAAGACAAACAGAACCCCCAAGCACCGCTCTTAGGTAAAGAGGCTCTCCGTGATATCACGTATAAATAAAGTCCTTTAGGCTAAAACGATTCTCTGAGTCGGCCTGATTTGTTCTGTCTGCTGGTCCTGAGATTTATCCGCAACAAAACTACCTGTCGTATATGAACTTTATGTCAACCTGTATATCTACGGCATATTCTACCTGTTAATATTATTGTATTGCTTTGATATTAATTTATATGCTGTATGTGATATATGTTCTGTGTTTTGCACCTTGGTCCCTGTTTCGTTTCGCTGCATACATGTGTAGAGATCAATAAAAATATATCTGAACTTCAGCTTTAAATTGGACTTGAGTGTTGGACAATTTCGATATTTCACTCTGACGCGATCTTTAGACCATAAGACCATCAGCATAATTAGGCCCTTCAGCCCATCGTGTCTGCTTCTCCATTTCATCATGGGTGAACCCGGATTCCACACCACTCTATAAATCTGCCTTCTCATCACATCCTTCGTCGCTCTGGGCTATCAGGAAGCGATCAACTTCTGTCTAAAATATACCCACGGACTTGTCTTCCACCTCAGTCTGTGGCTGAGCTCTCCACAGAGGCACTATTCTCCAGATAAAGAAAATCCTCTTTGCCTCTGTTCCAAATGGTGGTCCATCAATTTTGGGGATGTCCCCTCGTCTGGGTGCCCCCACTATAGGAAACATCTCCTCCACATCCACCCTATCTAGTCAATTCAAAGTACGTTAGGTTTCAGTGTGATCCCAGTGTATGCTTCTAAATTCCAGTGAATACACACCCAAAGCTGCCGAACGCTCTCCATATGCCAGTCCAGTCCTTCCCGGAATCATTCTCGTGAATGAGGTCTCGACTCTCCAATAACAACAGATCCTTTCTGAGATCTGGGGCTCATAGCTGATGACGTCACTCCAAGTGCGACCTGACTACTGACTTATAAAGGCTCAGCATCATCTCCTTGCTTGTATATCCTGTTCCACCTGAAGTAAATGCTGGCATTGCATTTCCCTTCTTTACCACAAACTCAGCCCGCAGCTTCACCTTCTGCAAGTCTTGCACGGGGACGCCTAAGTTCGTCTGCATCCTGAAGTTTGAATTTTTCCCAAATTTTGATAACAGTTCGCGCTATTGTTCCTTTTAATAAAATGATGACCATTCTTTTCTCCACACAGTATTCCATCAGCCCAATGTTTGCCCACTCTTGCAATTTGTCTAAGTTCTGCTGCAATCGCATTGCTTCCTGGGCACTACCTACCCCTCCTGCGATCTTTGTATCATCTGTAAACCTTACCACAAAGCCATCAATTCCATTATCCAAATCATTGACAGAAGTTTATAAAGTAGCGTTCCCAATATTGACCTCTGAGGAACACCACTAATCACTGGCAGCCAGCCACTGCTGCCTTCTGTCCGTCAGCCAGTTCACAATGCATGTTAGTATCTTCCCTGCATATTTCCTTAAAATTGAAGTCTTCGCAATTGTAACAGACTTTGAATCTATTGGAATGATGAAGGACATTGAGAGTGGCCGATGCTCAAATTGGCGAACGTGCTGATTTACAAAACTATCTGATATGTTTGTAGAAAATTGCTTAATTTAAATAACACTGGCACTGAGATGGACCTGACATTTGCTTTACCTCAGCCCCGAAGGCAGACAGAATATCATACATCATCGACCTAATTTCGATGTACTCCGGCATACGCATGTGTACATTGATGAACTGTGGACATTATCTCACGAGCAGTGGTCGTTCTGCATGGTTGTTGGCGTACTCTCATTTCGTATCACATACCTGCCAGCGCACATACGCACTGTAGTTCATTACCACACTGCGCGAATTTATCTAATTTACAAAATGTACTTTTCAGGAGTGGGGATCACTGATAGTGTTCAGTGTGCATCACCACTCAAACTTGTAGTCTGGCACCTTCTGAGGCGCCGACGTTGCTCCGCTCAAGCACATTAATCCCCGGTCCCAGCACTGAGCCGGTAACTTTGTATATAACATTTTATGAGATCATAACAAAAAAAAACAACATTCAGTGTCTCCCTACCTCCAACAGTGCGTGATGTAGGAAGTTCCTTATCACCCATATACTTTGTAGATGAAAGGTGTAAGACAATCTTCCACATGGCTCTTTAAACCCTGAATATCGTAGAAAATACTCGGGTCATACTAATCTCTGCTCACGGAAAGAAAGCCTCAGTGACATCCTCTTCTATTTCATTGGTAATATCGATTGCCCAGTGAAGGGGCAACTTTGTAATCTCTCCGACGAAGTCTGAGAAGTTTCATCGGAACAAGCGGCTTCGGGACCCACACCGAAGTAATGTGAAAGCACAGGCGGCTCTAAACGCTTAAATATCAGCGTTTTCAGTGCTGATGGAGGTGATTTATATCTGCTTGTTTGGAGTAACCATTTCATATATAACAGTGACTCTCCACCAGCTGTAACAGAATATATCATCAGTGACGTCAGAGTCGCGTCACTACCCCATTGCCGGGATGCTGCATCAATTGTTTGGTTTCAATGACGTCACATTCAGGAAGGAATCACAGCCTGTAAGGTTAGACAAAGACTAACGGGTTGACATTAGACTGGACGCATGATGAGAAAGTTTATTGAAGAATTATGTGAAAAGTAAAGGCAAGCGCAGCATCAGTAATGTTATAGTCAGTGGGAATCAGCAGAACGCTGTGTAACAAATGCAGTTACGGAACGGAGCGGGACCTCTTCACTGAGTTACTGTGGGACAACGAAAGGACCCTCCTGGAGCGATGCTCTCCGCGGGCGAGGGGAGCGCTGACGTCACTCCCTCGGGGGGGGGGGTGTTCTGTTGTGGAATGTGAATGAAGGAGCTTCATGATCCAGCTGCTCAGTCCATCAGCTGGGGAACAGGTGGCACTGGAGCGGAACATCAACCCTTGTTTGTTCATTGGCTGTAAGTAACGTCATTCATTGCACAACCCGCCTACCCGTGACGGAGAATTCGTGTTCCCTATAAATTAGCAGGGTATCGTGGTCCGAGTCACACGCTGATGTGAACTGCACAACGGGAGATAATTCAAGCAATCGAACATGAGTCGACCGGCGATCCTACAGGTGAAAGACGTTTATTACCCTGTTCTAGCGGTGTTTGGTTTACCCGGTAAGTCGTATTAATACATTGTCTAATAGCTACTGTTTTTCGGCAGGACATTGTTATTTTTAATGAAGTATGATCCGAAGATGCGCCGCAATGTGTCCATTGTACAAGCTGCTCAATAGGCGCTGTATCGTTCCCTGTCCACACGGCCGGTGAGGAGACATTCCTCTGGACACAGGAGGCAGTCTCCTCATGTCCGGTGCAAAGAGAACGGAGGGATGCCATCGCTGAAATAGCAGTAGTGTTTCACTCAGGAGGAAATGTATTTTCCATCGTGCCTGTCCGAGAATAAAAGTGTACTACAACAGCAGTAGTGTTTCGCTAAATATTTTGAAGTCTGTCGCGAATTTTGATATAATTCCCATACGAAGGTGAGTAGAAATTTAAACAATACTACAAATTCGGCTTCAATTTTGTATTGCACAACTCCAACTCAATAACTCAACCCCATTGCTGAAAGTCCTGATTTGTGATGGCCGATGTGCAAAATGATCTCTGTGCCACACGGTTTACCCGTTGTTTTACTTTAAATGAATGATGGATCTGTATTTATAGCTCCGTTTCTTTTATGCGGAGCACCTCACAGCCTACCATTCACCATACAATGATAACCTGGTTTACCCTCCTGCAGGGCGGCACATTACCCAGGCTCCCGGTAAATTACACGTGCTGTTTGTCAGCCCGTTTCCAGCTGGTGAAAATCACACTGCGAAGATGCCTTTCCGTCCTGCCTATGCTTACTCTCAGACCACCGTACTAAACAGAAGTACATCCAGACATATTTCAGAAATAAGTTGTAAGATTCCGCTGTCTTCCTCCGTCAGTGATGTCTTAATCTGTTGTTGTTTTTTTTTCTGTTGCAGCCAATTTGTTAACAATTATTATTCTGTCCCGGGGGAAATGCGGTCTTTCCAAATGCATCTCTGCCTACATGACGATGATGGCTGTGTCAGATCTATCGGTCATTCTAATCAATGTCCTTGTCTATGAGATTTTAATATTCCGCCTGTCCAGTTCATTTCTGCATTATACGGAAGTCCTTAAAGCCACGATCTACGTGCTGGCGGTCACTCTGGAACTATCACGGTGGTACACGGTGGCCTTCACCTGTGATCGATATGCTGCCATATGTTGTCAGAAGTTTAAAACAAAATACTGCAGAGTGAAGACAGCCAGAATCCTGGCAGCAGTAATACTGGCGGTGCTTTGCTTGGAGAATATACCCTTCTTGTTTGCATTTCAGCCTCAACGAATAATTGGAAATATTTCGTGGGGTATTCGCCCGAAATTGGACATCGTCAACTCTCCAAGGTTCGTCGCGTTCAGCAGATTCAAAACCTTTCAAAACCTGCTGTGCGCATTTGGTTTAATACTTCTATGTAACGGGATGACGGCCAGGCATATCTTAGTGGCCAGCAAATCCCGGAGGAGCTTCCGAACAGACAAGAGTAAGATTGAACGTGACCCGGAAATGGAGAACAGGAAAAAGGGCATCATATTACTCTTCTGTGTATCGGGCAGCTTTATACTACTTTGGCTGCCGTGGGCAGTGACCGATTTTATCGCCAGCCTAAACATGTATTTTGATCGCGACTATTACTCTGCCCGATATATCGCTGCTCAAACCGGGACTCTGCTCACGAACATGAGTTCCTGTACAAACACGTGTATTTATGCAGCCACCCAAACTAACTTCAGGGCAGAGTTGAAAACGTTGATACTGTCTCCTTGGACGCTTATCCGGGCATTGATCAAGATAAATGTAAGATCGTCTAAGGCTTTCTCCCCCGAGTAGAACTCAGTTCCAGCTCGCACACGTCTTTCAACAGGCAACATTTTGTAGAAGATCCGCGCTTTAAGTTTGATAAGAAAATAAAAGTTGTCATTTAAAACATCCCGATGCTGGTAACTGAAAGTGTCTCATTTGTATCTGATAATAATTAGTTCGAGGAAAAAATAAAATGTATGAATGCGTGGAATGGGCCGGATGGAACACAGTATTGAATTAGGAAAAGCGTCATTTCAATGTTAAAGAAAACAGACTATTTGCACCCAACATTGGATCTCAGTAAAGCAGCAGAGAGCTACGGTCAATAACACCCTGATTCCATATTTCCCGATCTGCCAAGCTGTATCATCTGAAACAGCGAAAAAGAGGGGCAAAAACTTTTCGAATGCTGCACAACGGCCTCCAAAACCTTCAGCAGATATTGAGAATAGAAAATATTCTTTCTGAATAATTAGTACAAGAATACAAATTTTGGAAAGGCGTTTCAAAAGATTCTGTGTTATTTTAGCTTACGTTGTGTCGTTCCATTTATTTCGTGATCGGCAGTGCCACACAGTTGTACCAGAACCTCCTCCATTGACCAGCCAACCCTCAGCAATAGAAGGCGATCTTCTATTCCCGATCCTGTAGACTTTATATTCGATGTTACCCCGCGATGTGCCTGGTTACGGAAATCAGCCCTTACAGAAGTCAGAGATCAACGCCTAAATATTTGAGTACCTTCTATGAAAACTAATAAATAAGCACACGATGTATTCCTTTTCAAATTGATTTTCTTAAATGATGTACAGATGACCCACATTCACTTTCTAATTAAATCTGAATATGGTTCATATTTTAGGGAGGCGATACTCTCACCAACGCTACACAGCACGCCCAGCAAATCCATCCCCAAAATGCCGGGACTCCGTGAAAACTAATTTATTCAGGTTATTAACACGCAACACGAGAAGCTCAAGATGGTGCTTATGGAGTGAAACCGTTTTAGGCTTCGCTCCAATCCTTTTATTTTTTTCTACCTACAAGCACCCCCTAATTGACCTGTTTATACCTATTCTAAAGCGGTTCATACTTACGAAATCTTTTTCAACTGTTTGAATCATTTTCAACCCGTTGAAATGTCTAAACAAAAGGAATCGAAACAGACGAAAGAACCGTTAACTCTGGAAGCAATTGCGTAACTTATGGACGAGAGACTTGAAAAACTGGAGAATAAATTAAACTCAAAGCTTTCTACGTTCGATGAAATTATAAAGACAGTCGATGCAAAACTTCAATCACTTACACTGATTCACAACAACAAGAAGCAAGAATTTTAGTTCCTGAAGATGCCGCTCGCCAGAGAGATCGCAAAATTGAAACTTTGCAACAACAGCAAGCTTCGACTTCCCAACTGATGGATCGTTATGAATCTAAAATCACTGATCTTGAAAACCGCTCTCGCAGACAAAATCTCCGGATAATTGGGCTTCCGGAAAATTTTGAGAACGGTGATCTCACTGTATTTTTCTCTAAATTTTTAATGGACGTCTTCGTCTCAGAAGTGCTGGATACCCCTCCAATAATCGACCGTGCACATCGCATTTCCCGTTTTCAACCAGCTTCAGGTACGAAACCACGACCAGTGATACTCCGGATTCATTACCCTCATACCAAAGAACGTTTGATTCAGGCTGCCCGGAAAAAGGGTATGATCAGTTTTAATGATTTCAAACTTCGTATTCTGGAAGTCGAAAGTTCCGAAGTTTTAAGGGCAAGAATGGCTTTTAAAACGGTTATGTCGGAAATTCATCAGGATGGCTGCAAGCAAGCTCTGTTACTTCCAGCATAATTGAGAGTTACTCTCAAAGATGGGACCTATCGGTTGTTCAAATCTCCAACGGATGCTCAAAGATTCCTTGAAGAATAGTACTTTTATTTTACTACGGGTTGACTAATGTAATAATTAGTCTATAGATTTGGATCCTTTATAATTTGATGATTTTTTACGTGATGGTTAACAGTGTATTTCTTACCAACGGTAAAGGTCCGTTTTTTTTGGTTTCTCCTCAGTTCGTTCTTTTAATATTATTATTCTGCTAGCTCTGAAAGTAACTCATTAGGTTTTTCTTTTAAGTTTATATACACTTTTTTAAATACTTTTAACGTTTAAATATTAAGTTTTTTTATGATAAATACCTTTTCTAAGATGTCGTTTCTTTTCCCCGAAGACCTTAGTGCTTGGATACGTCACATCCGTTTTGACGTGTCTGAATGAGTTTAAGGACTTTCCTTTAAAACACTAATACAATATTATTCATTTATGGGTTTTAACGTTTTATTTTTTTTTAATCCTTTTGTTTTATATATATAATACTAATTTTATAGTTTAATCTTTGTTATACGAACCCTTTCATAAAATATGGGAGGTTTCTATCTTTTTTTACTTTTGTGGTTGAGTTGCCGTCTTGAGACATGGGGTAAATTTAGTATTAGATTGCCTGCTTGCCTCTTTTTGGCTTTTTTTTCTGGGGTTTTGAGGGTGGAGGGAGGGGGATCTCTCTTTTTGCTTGCTTCACACTTAGCTATACTTCATGGGCTAACTCGAAACTACAAAAATGGTTGCATTGTCAGAAGTTCCGGTTCCTCCTTGAACTTACTTCCCTCTTCCGGATTCATGAGTTCATTTTTTTTTAACCTTATGTGTTAATTGTAATAAATATTGGCAATATGGATAAGATTATTAATTTTGTTTCTGGGAATACTAATGGTTTAAATCATCCGATCAAACGGAAAAAAATATTCAAAGTATTCCACAGAATGAATGCTAATATTTTCTTTGTACAAGAGACTCATGTGAAGAAGGTGGATCGTGAACGTTTTTTTCAGGTTTTGGAAGGTAAACAGTATCACTCGATTTCCCAAGCCAAAGTAAGAGGCGTTTCCATTTTTATAGATTCTTCAGCCTCCTTTATACATGATGAAACAATTTCGGACCCATAAGGTAGATTTTTGCTTATTACTGGTTTACTTTTTAATCAAAAAGTTGTTTTAGTTGATGTTTATGCTCCAAACACTGATTGTCCTGAATTTTTAAGTGTCTATTTACATCCTTTCCTAATTTGAATCAGTGCATGCTGATGATGGGTGGGGATTTTAACAGCTGCTTAAACCCTTCGATAGATAGATCTAAGCCCACGCAAGCTCTTCCGAATAAAATCGGCCTCTCTTATTAATTCCTTTATGATTGATTCTACAATTTCCGAAATTTGGCGTTTGTTACACCCCAATGACAAAGAATTTTCATACTTTTCTCATGTTTATCATAATTATTCAAGAACTGACTACTTCTTTATTGATCATCGTTTACTTACCGATGTTATTGATTGTAAATATGATTATATTACCATTTCTGACCATGCCCCTTTGAAGCTATCTGTTAAAAGAATGGATTCATCTTATAACACTAAATCTTGGATGTTCAACTCCTTTATTGCAGGACTCAGACTTTCTTAATTTTATTTAAAAAACAAATTGATTTGTGTTTCTCAACAGAATCTACTGCAGAGATCTCTAGTGGATCTTTATGTGACACTTTTAAAGCATTTATTCGTGGACAGTTAATTTCATACTCTGCTGGAGTTAGGAAACGAACTAATTTTGAAATATCAACATTGGTTGATAAAATTAAAGCAATTGATAAGATTTATTCAGTGACCCCCAGCAACGAACTTTATAAAGAAAGAGTTGAACTTCAGATGGAGCATAGTTTGTTATTATCCTCTTCGATTGAAAATCAGTTAATTAAATCTAGAACCCAGTTCTATGTACATAGAGATAAATCTGGCAAACTATTGGCTAATCAATTGAAAACTGCTACGGTTAAACGACAAATAACTAAGATTCGTAAACGAGATGGCACATTGACGATTGATCATAAAGAGATAAATAAAGCCTTTCAAGATTTTTACAATTCTTTATAACAATCAGAATTTGTTGAGGATTCTTCTATAATGGATGAATTTTTAAGAAAATTTAATATCCCCAAATTAACAACAGAATATAATGTATTTCTAGATACACCAATCACGGAAATCGAAATAAAAGAAGCGATTTTTTTCAATGAATTCATGTAAAGCCCCTGGTCCGGATGGTTATACTGCAGATTTTAAAAAAAATCCTTTTTCTCTATACTCTCCCCTTGGCTTTGTAAAATTTTTAAAGATGTGTTAATTTTATGAAAATTGCCACAATCTTTTTATGATGCCTCTATCTCTTTAATTCTTAAAAAAGATAAAGACCCCACTGAACGTGTATCCTATCGGCCCATATCCTTGCTGAATACGGACACTAAGATTTTTAGCAAAGTTTTGGCCACTAGATTAGAATATATATTACCTCGAATTATCCCTGAAGATCAGACTGGATTTATTAAAAACCTTTATTCATCTTTTAATATCAGAAAATTAATTAATATTATTTATACTCCTTCATCCAAAATACCAGAATGTGTTATTTCCTTAGATGCTGAAAAAGCGTTTGATAGAGTTGAATGGCCATATTTATTTAATACGTTGCAGCATTTTAATTTTAGTTCGAAATTTAGATTATGCTTTAAAATAATATACTATAAATCCTTGGCTTCGGTATTTACTAATAATCAAATAACTCCTTTTTTTCAGTTATTCCGTGGTACAAGGCAAGGCTGTCCTTTAAGCCTTTTACTATTTGACATTGTTTTGGAACCTTTAGCTATAGCCATTCGTGAATCACCTAATATTTTGGGTATTACTCATGGGGAAGGGAAGTATAAGTTATCATTATATGCTGATGATTTGTTACTATACATATCCGACCCTGAGAGATCCATTCCGGCTATTTCGTCCTTGCTTGCTCGGTTTAGTAGGTTTTCTGGTTACAAACTGAATTTTAATAAGAGTGAATTATTACCATTAAATATGCAAGTTCCAATTTATAAACATTTACCATTTAAAGTTGTCACAGATCATCTTACTTATTTGGGTATGTTACGTACCCCGTAACTGGGTGTCTAACCAGCAGAGAAAGAAGAATCCGTTGGAGTCTGGTGGTACTATATTCAAAAGTGTTTATTAGTAAAATAAGCAAATCAATACCAATAATACAAATATATAGATAATACACGTTAGCAATAATAAACCTAAAAATGTGGGAATAACAATAAGCAATAATAAACAAGCTCTATCGATGTCTAGGGGATAATGATTTGACATCGAAAATTATAAAATTCAGTTCAGTTCATACGTGCTGAGGTAGATATGGTTGTTGTATTGTAATCGTTGGAGAGTAGACAGAGAGAGAGAGAGAGAGCGAGATGTACCAGCTACAGTCAGGCAAACCTTCCTTTGCGTTCTTGATCCGTCGTATCGTTGTGGCCATTCAGTTATGACACCTCTGTCATTCAGCTAGACCGTTCTTCGGTGGTGGACTCATCACTCTGGCATGAGTGGACACACACACACAAGTCCCCACCGGCCCTGCTATAACACTGCGAGTTTAACTGACCGATGTCCTGGTTCAGTCTCCGATGCTCCACACCTTCCCGTCGGTTCCAACACTCAAACAGTGTCCATTAGTGTGTCTCCTGCTGTGTCTGAAGGGGGTCTATCCAGACCTGACTTTTATCCCCACTCACGGGGTCTCAGTTGTCAATCAATTTTGAATGGTTGTATCCATCAAACCAGCCCACTCCGGCTGTCCACTGAGGAATGTTAATGAACAGAATGGTACAAGATAAATAACCCTCACAGAAGTCATAAATCTCTCAGAAGTCATCACACGGTGAATCAACAAGTCTCTCTCCCCTCTCTTATCTCTCTCTTATCTGTAGCAGATGTTCTTGCATGATTTATTTTCCAGCTCTCTCTCTCATGAGCAGCATAGCAACAGTAACGATTTGTGATTCTCCCGGGGGGGGGGGGGGGGGACATGGACATGGTCAACTCTGCACCCTTCTGCCCATCAGAACTGTTCATTCTTCATAACAGGCATTAAAATTACCAAGAAACATAAGAATTTATTTAAAATTAATTTTTTACCTTTAATTGACCAAATTAAGCAACTTGTTAGTAGGTGGTCCCCATTATCTTTGTCATTGGTTGATCGAATTAATGGTATTAAAATGATAGTATTACCCAATGTTTTATATTTATTCCAACCATTACCAATTTTTTTCCTAAATCTTTTTTGATGTTATTGACTCCAAAATATCCTCGTATGTGTGGCAGAATAAAAATCCTAGACTAAGCAAAAAAATATTGACATAAGCCTAAGAAGGAGGGTGGTTTGGCTTTGCCAAATATAAGATTTTACTATTGGGCAGGTAATATTTGATATTTAATATTTTGGACACAACAATCGATTATAGCATCTTGCCCACAATGGGTTAATTTGGAATGCAAATCTGTACAAGACTTTTCATTGTTTTCAACTTTAGGATTTTTACTTCCCTTTTCTTTATCTAAATTTAATAAACAAATAACTAATCCTGTAGTTAAACATACATTGCGAATATGGTTCCAATTTCGTAAATTTTTTAGCTTGAATAAGTTTGTCCTATCAAGCCCTATTATATGTATCTTTTTTTTTTGGTCCTCTTCTATGGATCAAGCATTTGTATTATGGAAAATAAAAGGTATAACATGTTTTCGTGATCTATTTTTAGATAATAGTTTTATGTCCTTTGAACAGCTATCTAATAAATATAATTTACCTTAAACACTGTTTTTAGCTCTGAATCCTTGTGAGAAGGATTTAGTAGCCACCCTATATAATATGATCATGAAAATACAGCCAGAAGTATCAGAAAAAAATTAAGAAGGAATGGTTAAAAGAACTTCATTGTCTTATGCCCACTGAGCAGTGGGAGAAAATTTCACAATTAGTGAATTCTTCCTCTATTTGTCCTAAACATGCCCTAATACAACTTAAGGTTGTACATAGGGCTCACATGTCCAAGGATAAACTTGCTCGATTTTATTCTTCTGTTAATACAACCTGTGACAGATGCCATTCTGAAGTTTCTTCATTGACCCACATGTTTTGGTCTTGCCCTTGCTTGCAAAATTATTGAAAATATATTTTTGGTATTATTTCAACAGTTCTGAGTATCAAATTGCAACCTATTACTGCAATTTTCCGTTTACCAGTGGTGGATGATAGTTGTTTATCCCCCTCAGCCTGGCGGATGATTGCATTTGTCACAAGTATCTGGGAGTACAGTTAGACGAGAAGCTAGACTGGACTGCCAACACAGATGCCTTGTGCAGGAAGTACTGGAGAGTTTAACATCGGTAGCTGAGCGAAGGGCGCTGAGTAGGCTACGGTCAATTATGGAAAACCCTGAACATCCTCTACATAGCACCATCCAGAGACAGAGAAGCAGTTTCAGCGACAGTTTGCTATCGATGCAATGCTCCTCAGACAGGATGAAGAGGTCAATACTCCCCAATTCCATTAGGCTTTACAATTCAACCGCCAGGACTTAAGAACTTTTTAAAAGCTATTATTAATGCTTTTTGAGAGAGTGATTTAGATGCATATCATATTTTTACTGAGTTAAGTATTGTATGTAATTAGTTTTGCTACAACAAGTGTATGGGACATTGGAAAAAATGTTGAATTTCCCCATGGTGATGAATAAAGTATCTATCTATCTATCTATGTATTAATGGCGAGAAGATCTATCCTATTGAACTGGAAAGCAATTAATTCTCCAACTATATTTCTGTGGTTTTCTCAAACTACCTCTTGTTTGAGCTTAGAAAAAATTAGAAGTGTTATCTTTGACCCTTCAGTTAAATTTGAAGAAACTTGGAGACCATTGATTAAACATTTTCATATGAGCTAAACTTACTTTCCCTGAACCTTACTTTTATTATCCTTAATTATTTGGATGGAGGTGCTGAGTTATTTACGCTACTGTGTATATTTGACATAATGCAACGGCTCATGTTGGTTAGGTTTCTTCATTTTTTGTTTTTTTTTTCTTATTTACTCCATTTGTCGTAATTACTATGAGTTTGGGAGGTTATTATATATGGATTATTATCTATTTGTATTTGTATTTCAACCTACTAATTATGTACTCTCAGACTCTCTGTATTCATGTTTCATTTATTTGTTTAAAATTAATAAAAATATTTAAAGAATGAAAGACAGGCGCATAAATGTGAGGAAAATGGAGAGAGGTGGATATTATGCTGGCACAAAGAATCAGTTTAGTGGCCTTTTGGTTGCTAATTTCTTTGGTTCAGTACAACATTATGGGCCGAACTTTGTTGACGTACTTTCTTACGCCAACGTTGTTTCAAAGTGATTTCCAATTCTGTGTGTTGCTTTACCGAACCGAACTTCAGAACTACTTTCAGCATTTTGTCCAACTTTGCTAACTTATTGCTCATTTCCACAAAGGATTCCCACATCACTCCCTGGGACTGGGAGCCTTTCCCCATCACCAGGTCTGAGGAAGTGCGGGGAATCCTCTGTCGCGGTTTCCTTCTCTGTGAGTTCTGTGATTTCCTGTAAACATGGAACGTGTTGAGTGACAGACTTAGTGAAAAAGAATGGAGAAGACTATATCTGCTCAGTGATGGGACGTCCCAGTAACACTGAGCACAGGAAGAGTCACTGGGCAGCCTCTTCACCCATTCTGTAAATTACCGGGTTCGGTCATTAGCAGCAAAGCACTGACTGTGGAAATTACAAATCAGAATATTATTAGAGCCACACAGCCCAGCAACACTGAAACAGGCCTTTCGGCCCTTCTGGTCAATACCGACCCGTTTTTATTTTTACTGCCAACTACCTGCATAAACCTCCCATCCATGTCCTTACCCAAATTTCTCTTCAGTGTCTCAATCGAACCCACATCTACCACTTCCACTGTCAGCTCATTCCACACTCTCACGAACTTCTGAGTGAAGAACTCCCCTTCAGATTCCCCAAGAATATTTCACCTTTCACCCTGAAATACCAAGAGTGACAGTGGGGAAGTATGTATGGAACCGGAGGAAATAGCAGAGGTCCTTAATGAATACCTTACTACAGTATTCACTAAGGAAAAGGATCTTGGTGTTTGTAGTGATAACTTGCAGCAGACTGAAAAGCTTGAGCATGTAGATATTAAGAAAGAGGGTGTGCTGCAGCTTTTGGAAAGCTTCGAGTTGGATACGTTCCTGGGACCGGATGAGATGTACCCCAGTCTTCTATGGGAGGTGAGGGGAGAGATTACTGAGCCTCTTTGCATGAGCTCTTTACTGAGCGATGATCTTTGCATCATCCATGGAGACGGAAGAGGTTCCAGATGATTGGAGAGTTGCGGGTGTTGTTCCTTTATTCAAGAAAGGGAGTAGAGATAGCCCAGGAAATTATAGACCATTGAGTCTTACCTCATTATTTGATAAGTTGATGGAGAAGAATCTGGGGGGCACGATTTATGAACATTTGGAGAGGTATAATATGATTACTAATAGTCAGCATGGCTTTGTCAAGGGCAGGTCGTGCCTTACTAGCCTGATTGAATTTTCTGAGGATGTGAATAAACATGTTGATGAAGGAAGAGCAGTAGATGTAGTGTATATGGATTTTAGCAAGGCATTTGATAACGTAACCCATGCAAGGCTTATTGAGAAAGTAAGGACGCATGGGATCCACGGGGACATTGCTTTGTGGAACCAGACGTGGCCTGCCCGCCGAAGGCAAAGAGTGGTTGTAGATGGGTCATATTCTGCATGGAGGACGGTCAGCACCGGAGTACCTCAGGGATCTGTTCTGGGGCCCTTACTCTTCGTGATTTTTGTAAATGACCTGAATGAGAAGGTAGAGGGATGGGTTAGTAAACTTGCTGATGACACAAAGGTTGGGGGTGTTGTGGATGGTGTGGAGGGCTGTCAGAGGATACAGCGGGACGATGATAGGATGCAAAACTGGGTTGAGAAGTGGCAGATGGAGTTCAACCCAGATAAGTGCGACGTGGTTCATTTTGGTAGGTCAAATAAAATGACTGAGTATAGTATTAATTGTCAGAATCTTGGCAGTGCGGAGAATCAGAGGGATCTTAGAGTCCGAGTCCATAGGACACTCAAAACAGCTGCGCAGGTTGACTCTGTGGTTAAGAAGGCGTAAGGTGTATTGGCCTTCATAAATACTGGAATTGAATTTAGGCGCCGAGAGGTAATGTTCCAGCTGTATAGGACCCTGGTCAGACCCCACTTGGAGTACAGTGCTCAGTTCTGGTCACCTCACTACAGGAAGGATGTGGAAGCCATAGAAAGGGTGCAAGGGAGATTTACAAGGATGTTGCCTGGATTAGGGAGCATGCCTTATGCGAATAGGTTGAGTGAACTCGGCCTTTACTCCTTGGAGCGATGGAGGCATGAGAGGTGACCTGAAAGAGATGTTGAGAGGCATTGATCGTGTGGATAGTCAGAGGCTTTTTCCCAGGGCTGAAATGGTTGCCACAAGAGGACACGGATTTCAGGTGTTGTGTAGTAGGTACAGAGGAGGTGTCAGGGATATGTTTTTTACTCGGAGAGTGGTGAGTGCATGGAATGGGCTGCCGACAACGGTGGTGGCAGCAGATACGATAGGGTCTTTTCAGAGACTTTTGGATAGGTACAAGGAGCTTTGGAAAATAGAGGGCTATAGGTAAGCCTAGTAATTTCTAAGGTAGGGACATGTTCGGCATATATTTGTTGGCCGAAGGGCCAGCATTGTGCTGTAGGTTTTCTATGTTTCTTTCACCCTGAACGTCTTCCCACTGCGGGGTTGAGAGAGAAGACGGGGCAGAGAGGGAAGACATTAAGGGGAGAGTGTTTGTCGAGTGTGGAGCGAGAAATAGAGGGGAGTGTTTATACAGACTATCTTTCAAAAACAGTAATTGTTTGAACTTACTTGCTGCAAATTCACTATCCATTGCCTGTACACTCTCAACCAAATTATTGGTAGAGATGACAAGTTGCAGTGTTCAAAGTTCAAAGTAAATTTCATTTTCAGAGTACATACATTTCACCACGTACAACCCTGAAATTCTTCTTCATGCGGGCATACTCAGCAGATCTATAGAATAGTAACTCTACAGGGATCAATGAAAGATTAAGTAGAGCATAGAAGACAACAAACTGCAACAATGCAAATATAATTAAATAGCAATAAATAACGAGATCAATGAGTGTAACCCGGGGAATACCACTAGATACGGGCCTCGAGTCCAATAAACAGCCTCCCACCGTTACTGTCTGCTTCCTACCATCAAGACAACTGTGCATCCAGTGAGTCAGCTCTCCCTGGATCCCGCGTGATCTATCTTTCCACAGAATATTACCATGCTGAACCTGACGAAGCCCGAAACGTCGACTGTACTTCTTCCTATCGATGCTGCCTGCGTTCTACCAGCATTTTGTGTGTGTTGCTGCAGACCAACTCCTCACTTGAGACGACTGCCTAAACCCGTGACACAGGAAATCAAATCATTGTCACTCTATTCCAGCTGCTACATCCGGGAAGCATAAAAGCCAGGACCAACAGGCTCTGGGACAGTTTCCTCCACTGGGACATCAGACTGATGAACTCACGCTGATTTGAGAACACTCTAGATTACATTGACTATTATATTTGTTTTAAACTATTATAAATTACTATAATTGCACATTTCACATTTAGATGATTTTTACTCCTCATGTATGTGAAGGATGTCAGAAATAAACTCCATTCAATTCAATTTCTGATTCCGTTTCTGACATGCTCACCTCCGGGTATCCTCCGTCAACAAGCTTCTTCCTCAGTCACCGTCTGTGAGATTATAAAAAGGAATTAAAACAATCTATCAGACAGCTTCTGTACCCCTTTACCCCTGAACATGTTCCTCTATTAAAACTCTCTCTTTAGCCCCTTGCCTACTCCCTTTCCCTTTCAGACTCCCGATATGCCACCAGATCTGAATCCACTCTAAGGACATTGATATCTCACAGGAGGCTATCCTTCACTGATGCAGAGGTCAGTCACCCCACTTCCAATCTGCACTCGCTGTTCATGACGGTGACAGCTGTTCCCAGACTCTGGGGCTCTGTAACAAACACAATCTTAACAGCAAGGTTGGACGGTACCTGTAATTAATATGAAGAGAGGATTGATGTATTCCTGGAAGGACCCGCGAGCTGAGCTGGCTGACCCAATTCACCAGATCCTCCCTTGTTTACAACTTAGTTTGTCACGAAATTTCCTATCATCCCACCTTCACCCAACAGACCCCAACCCGCCTACGACCACACACCATTCCAACTACTCACCCCACACACACACGTCCACCCATAACCTCTACCCACACACAGACAGATCCCCTTTACCCCAAACCCCTTGGGGATCCACAACTAACTGATCCCACAGCCCGGTCTCCATCACAAAGCTAAAACCGCGGCAGCGGGACAGGAAATCACAGAACCTCCAGCCGTCCGGCAGAGCTCAGTCCTGGCCCTTCACACCGCAATCGGCCCCCGATTTACACGAACCCGGTAATAGATCCTTCCTCAGCGCCGCCCGGACGGTACAACAGGGGGCAATACTTGGTGTCGGCAGCGCGCCTGCGCATCTCCGAGGGTCCAACGGCGCCACCAATGGCTCGATGTTCCCACAGCGCAGAGAGCTCGGCCGTCCGGTATATTGAAATAGTAACTGGAAATTCGCCCCGTCAGTCCTGTTCCGTCATTCTCTATGATCACAGTAGGACTGTGATCTCAGTGACAGATCCCCGCGACCGTCTGCAACAGTTCACTCCCTTGCCTGTCAATAATCTGTTTTTTGCATAATTAAACACATTAAACACTTTTTCTTTGAGGAAGCGAATTTCAAAGACGTACTAATTCCACCTCAGAAAGATAACCTCATCTGTCTTCACTTGTTTCAGCTACCCCTATAGTAGCAAACATGTTCACGATATTCCTCTTCAGAATCCGCGTGATGTTCAATGCCTCCAGCAAAAGCTAGATTCATTTATGTAACCACCAGCGGATAAAATCTCCTCACCTTCATCTAAATAACAGCGAATGCAATCAAAACCCCGTCGTAATCGAATACCAGCGAATACAGCGCAGTGGTCAGCATTGAAATGGACGGGGAACAACAGGAGAAGACCCCGGACATGCACTCCGTGGCCACATTATTAGGGACAGGAGGCTCATGGTAAAGTGCCCACTGAGTGTAGAATTTGCTATTTTTGTCTACGGCCAGTGAGAATTACCACAATATTTGTTAATATAAATATCACTGCCAGAGCTTCCTCGTCTTCCCTAAAAAACAGACACATACAGAATAATCGAGCACACAGATCCGCGAAGCCGTACGATTTCAATATTAATATTGATATGGTAGAAATATTAGAAATACTGCCGTTACAAGTGTGCTTATTAAAACATCATAACACTGCCGAATACAGCCCATGTTCCTACCTGATGCAGAACTCCTGTGTCTGATTTCACCGAATCCAAGTATCTGAATTTTATGTCCCTAACAGTAAGTGAACACAGCCTGAGCACTTTTCAGTTGATAACACGTTCATAAACCTGAACTTCAGTCTATTCAGCATGTAACGCAACACCCTGTTCCACAACGCGTGTGTTAAACCCCACAAAAACTCATCTTGCTTGAATTAGTCTTTCTAACCTGTGGTCCGAAGCAGAATTAATACTGAAGTGCACGACATTATACCAGCTCCAGAGGGGAATCATAACCCGCATCCTGGTTCCGTTTGGTTGGTGCTGTCACATTGAATTTATTGTTCACCTTGGGACCAGTTTATTGTCAGATTATAAACTCCAGCAACAGCTCAGGGCAAAGATCGCTGTGGGTTTATTGCACAGAGTCAGCAGAATGAAGGGCGCTCTCCACTCTGATGGAATGTTATGCATTTGAAATAATCTTCTCTTTCGTTCAGCGGACATTCCCTTTCTACAGATTTAACTGTGCCCCCGTAGCCTGGACATGCACTGATATTAAGTTGGTCCTTTTAAAAGCCATCTTTAACAGTTCTCCGCAGTTGTAACATTTTGGTAATGGGCAACTCGGAAGCGGCTGTGCCAAGATTACCATCTTACAGAGATAACTACTCGTCAAAGTCGACAGCAAGACAAGGATGCCCTTCTCCTTCAGTTTGTTGTTCACTGACTGGAAACGAATTGTTGGATTACAGCGCCATCATATGAAATTTAGACCATTTCCCGGCTGCTGAATTTGCCTGACATCGCATTTAATTTACACCTACATCAAACGTTTTTTATCAGTGACGGATGGAAAAACTCAGAACATTAAATTCACTGGGTCTCTTATTTGGCGGAGGCTGCTGCTGGCATATTGGATTAGTAGCAGGGCATTCGGCCTCTCAGTCCTGTTCCACCATTCTCTGATTCTCTGATCTCAACTGAACTCTAATTTCAGCGGCCCAAGCCTGCACAGCCTGCAACAGGTCACTCCCCTGACTGTCAAGAAACTGACTGTGTCCTGCGGAATTAAACATTCAAAAAAAAACTCCTGCTTTTTTTTTTCCTTTGAGGAAGAGAATTCCAAAGACACACTATTCCCCCTCGTAAAAATAATCTCGTCTATCTTCACCTGTTTGAGTTTCCCTTACAACAGCAAACATATTGTCCACATTGCTGGCAAGATGTCTCGTCATGTTACGTATGAATAGCAACCGCTCAACTCATTTATGTAAACAAGCGGATAAAGTCTCCTCTCATTGATATAAATAGCAGCGAATACTATCGCCTCCCAACCTTTATCTACGAATAGAGTAAAAAAATCCGACATTAATTCAATTCCTCAGACACCTCCCTCTGCAACAGAATCCTAGAATTCCTGAATGGGAGACCTCAGTCAGTCCTGAACGGGAGCAGCATCCCCAAAACCATCACACTGAGCACGCCCCCCGCCAGGGCTGTGCTCAGTCCACTGCTGTTCACTCTCCTGACCCACGACTGTGCTGCAACACACAGCTCGAATTACATAATCAAGTTCGCCGATGACACGACCGTGGTGGGTCTCATCAGCATGAACGATGAGTCAGCTTACAGAGAGGAGGTGCTGCGGCTAACGGACTGGTGCAGAGCCAACAACCTGTCTCTGAATGTGAACTAAACAAAAGAGATGGTTGTTGACTTCAGGAGGGAACAGAGCGACCACTCCCCGCTGAACATCGACGGCTCCTCGGTAGAGATCGTTATGAGCATCAAATTTCTGGGTGTTCACGGGGCGGAGAATCCCAGCTGGTCCCTCAACATCAGCTCGATAGCAAAGGAAGCCCAGCAGCGTCTCTACTTTCTGCAAAGGCTGAGGAAAGTCCATCGCTCACCCCTCCATCCTCATCACATTCTACAGGGGTTGTATTGAGAGCATCCTGAGCAGCTGCATCATAGCCTGGTTCGGAAATTGCATAATCTCGGATCGCAAGACCCTGCAGCGGGATAGTGAGGTCAGCTGAGAAGATACTCGGGGTCTCTCTTCCCGCCGTTACGGACATTTACACTACACGCTGCATCCGCAAAGCAAACAGCATTATGAAGGACCCCATGCACCCCTCATACAATCTCTTCTCCCTCCTGCCATCTGGGAAAAGGCACCGAAGCATTCGGGCTCTCACGACCAGACTATGTAACAGTTTCTTCCCCCAAGCTATCAAACTCCTCAATACCCAGAGCCTGGACTGATACCTTACTGCCCTACTGTCTTGTTTATCATTTATTGTAATGCCTGCACTGTTTTGTATACTTTATGCAGTCCTGAGTAGGTCTGTAGTCTAGTGTAGTTTTTTTTTTTAACTTAGTGCAGTCTAGTTTTGGTACTGTGTCATCTAACACCATGGTCCTGAAAAAGCGTTGTCTCGTTTTTACAATGTACAGTAGCAGCAGTTATGGTCGAAATGACAGTTAAAAGTGACTTGACTCGACTTGAAAATTGATGCAAATTCTTATTCAGTGCGTCCACCATTTTATGATCCCCCATTACTGTCTCTCGATCATCGCTTTCCACTTTCGCCTCGCTCGTAGACTTTGTGCATCTGAACAAAAAAACTTTTGGTATCTTCTTTAACCATATTGGCTAGCATTATGTAGCATTCCTTCTTTAACTTTTCAATGAGTTTTATTTTGCCTTCTGCTGGCATATAAAATTTCCCAATCATTTAACTTCCCGCTAATACTTATTGTATTGCATGCCTTCTCTCTGCCTATGATGTTGGCGTTGAATAGTGTTCTGTGCCAGGGTTGTATCATCTTCCTTTATAACACATCTCCAATTTAGAAAGTATATATTGTGTGCTTTCGAAATTCCTTTCGGAAACTACAGACTGTTCTGCTGTCATGCCTGCCTGTGTACTTTTCCAATCGATTCTGGCGAACTCCTCTCTAATGGCTTTGTAATTCCCTCTACTCCACTGTAATTTTGATGCATCCTTTTTTTTTCAGTTTTGAGGGTGAGTTCGATCATATCGTGATCATTTTCACCAAAGTCCTCTGATCAATTCCGGCTCATTACACAGTATCTCCCGGTGGGCTCAACCTCGAGCTGCTCTGAAAAGCCACCGCGCAGGCATTCCCGAAACTCTGTCCCTTGGAGTCCAGGATCAACATGATTTTCCCAGTCTTGCGCAATATTTTAAACCCTCATGACGATTATCATACTGCCCTTTCGGCAGGCGTTTTCTATCTCATGTTATATTTTGTAGACCAAATCCGTATTCTGGTTTGGGTTGTCTGTAAATATAACTCACATAATGGTTTCTAATCCTCACAGTTCATTGTTCTATCCACAATGATTCAACACCTTGCAACCCCATATCACCTCTTTTAAATGATTTAATTTCACATTTAACCAACAGAGCAACACTGCCCCTTCTACATTCTTGGCTATCCTTTTACTGCAATGTATATCATTGACATTCTCACAGTTATAAGCAACGATTCAGTGATTCTTACAACATCCTATACTCGTATTCCCATATGAAACTCTGCGAGAAGTTCTTCAACCATGTCCAGTACACTACGTGCATTCAAATAGAACGCCTTCAGTCCAGTATTCACCCATTCCTATTTTTCTCGCCTTTTCCGCTCCATCTTATCCGACTGAAGGCAATTTTGTTTAAACCCCCCCAGGAAATTCCAGCCTACCTGCCCGCCAGCACATTAGGCTCCTCTGATTCAAGAGTAACTCGTCCCTTTGGTAAAGATCGTTCCCTCTCCAGAATCTCCTCCAGAAACTGCAACACGATCTCATTCTAGTCGTCAATGTCATTTGACTAAAACAGCAATAAATCGTCCCTGTGTTCGATTACCCCAGCGACAATCAGCACACTTCAAAGATTATCTGTCCGACGTTAGTGGATGGTCGCATATCTGGGTCTGTGATAGACACCAGCTGCTCATAGGACCATCTTCCACCAACTCACATAACTGCATGTACCCCTGATCGGTGAGGTGGAGGGTGGAAGTGGGCTAAGCAGGTTTGCTAACCATGTTTGCTCAAATGTGACCTGCAGTCTAGCGGAGGAAGGGAGATCTCTACAACTCTTTTATTTGGTCCATCTGCAAAAAAAAAAAAAAAATCTGGGCATTTTCCAGTGGAGAAGTGGATAAAGAACCTAAAGTATGAAAAAGGTGGAGCTTGTTTTCAGTGGTGCAGATAATGGAAAACACCGGGAAAAATAAAAATATCGTGTTTACTTCAATTACAGCTTTCTTCAGATGTATTTTTTTCTGCTGTCCAAAGGTGTCAATGATCTAGTAAATATAATTGTTAACATATACTCACTGCGTCTAAAATACGTTTAACACGTTTCACATATTGTGATACTGCAAATAAATGTCGTTTCAACCAGGCTATGCACAAAAAGAAAGGTAATTATTTCACATCACATATCAGATTAATTACTGTCAGAAATAGATGTAGCTAACCCTTCTTAGTTCAGCACATGCAGAAGCATGGAACACGCCGCATGTTTGTATAGAATGAAATAACACACATTATTGATAATGATTTTTCAATAATTAGACATGTTTGCTCCAATAGGAGTGAACATTCAAGACAGAGTTCTCTGGAAAAGGGGACGGATGTGAAACACAGTCTTGATCAATCTGCCCGAAATCTTCGCCGATCACAATCAGACTCATCTCTGGGACCTCATGAACAGCCACTCTCTGGAATGGAACTACAGATCAGCGGACAGGAAGCAGAGTCGAACACGAGGAAATCTGCAGATGCTGGAAATTCAAGCAACACACACAAAATGCCGGTGGAACGCAGCAGGCCAGGCAGCATCTATAGGAAGAAGTACAGTTGACGTTCCGGGCCTTGCCTGTTCTCCATCTCCCTCTGGTGCTCCCTCCTCCTTTCTTTCTCCCTAGTCCTCCCGTCCCATGATCCTTTCCCTCTCCCTTTTCCCAAACAACTTTCCAGCTCCTCCACCTCCTGTCTTCTATCATTTTGGATATCCCCTCCCCCTCCCACTTTCAAATCCTTTACAATCTTTCCTTTCACTTCGTCCTGACGAAGGGTCTCGGCCCGAAACGTCGACTGTAGATGCTGCCCGGCCTGCTGCGTTACAGCAGCATTGTGTGAGTGCTGCAGGAAGCAGAGTGTCATGATGTAACGTCGGAATGATCACGGGTTCTTGATTTCAATAGGTAGAATGTTCTACACTGTCAAACAGGTCACTGCTCACACTGAAGTTATCATTGCTTGAATTACATCACTGTCACTGCGGTTCAACCTCAGCCGACTGAACTGAGATGATGATCTCACTACTGGCCTCGCGGATATACTCATTACTATTTCACGCCCATCGTTGACCATGTTACTCATGTTGTTGTGTCTGGAGTCTTAAATCTGACCACAGTGATGATGTCACTGCGATTCCTGGTCACTCGCTGAACTCCATTCCAAAGACACCAATAATTGAAATTCCTCCTCTATGCATAGAATTCAATTGGCGATTTATTCACTGCTGTTGTGAACCTTGCAGCCAGCTGATTTTCGATTCTCCAGATGAAAGTGATCAGCAGAGTGCAATCCTGTTTTCTGTACATTACTTGTTTCGTTTTTATCTGCGTGGACCGCAATGACAATACTGCTCAAAGTGACAGCGGAACTAGCAGCACAGGTAGAGAATTATTCCAGCTGCTACTGTCCTGCAACTTCACCGCTAATCTCTAAAGCAGGATCACCGCCTACACCGTGCACTGGATTTTCCCTTAAAGGTGCAGTTCATATCACGTTATCACAATGCTAAAAGATTGGAATTTGTCAAATTGCATCTGGTCTGGTTTTTATGCAGTATAGGTATCCACTGCGCACTAGATTGGAAATTATATCAAATGCACATCAAAAGATAGTTCTTTTTTTTTACAGAACGAGCGACGAGGCGAAGTGATTTAAGATCGCAGTAATGCAGTTTCGTGGAGACACGTTACTCATTTCAACTTTAGCTTCCACACAAACAATATTTAATACTTTACCTGTCTACCATAAACATTTGCAGTGGATAAGTCATAATCTGCATTTACTACATTACATCTGGCGGAGTATTGCATTGTCACAGGTTACGAAGGACAGGTGTAACAATATTCATAATATCAATGGCCGCTCACACGCCGGCAAATATAAAAGCTGTTTGTTCAGCGAGAAACAAACTCAACAGTCAACACCTCAGCATTTACATCATTGATGGGATTTCCTGTACCCTAAACATCATGATCATATATGCTGATATTTTTTCGCAAGAATATCAGTAAACACTGAAGTTGTTGCGGTAGAACGTTTATTGTGTTTAATTTTAATCATTATATTAGGCAGGGGTAGCACACCGAATAGACCGGAGAAAGCGCAGGCTGGTGGGTTGGCAAGTTTGCAGACGACACACAGGTTGGTGATGTAGAGGATTGTTGAAAATTGCAGAGAGACATTGATAGGATGCAGAAGTGGGCTAAGAAGTGGAGATGGAGTTCAACCCGGAGAAGAGTGAGGTGTTACACTTTGGAAGACAAACTTCAAGGCAGAGTACAAAGTAAATAGCAAGATTCTTGTAAGTGTGGAGGAGCAGAGCGATCTGGGTACATGTCCATAGATCCCTGAAAGTTGCTTCACAGGTAGATAGGGTATTTAAGAAAGCTTATGTGGTGTTAGCTTTCATAAGTCGAGGGATAGGGTTTAAAAGTCGTGATGTAATGATGCAGCTCTATAAAACTCTGGTTAGACCATACTTGGAGTATTGTGTCTAGTTCTGGTCGCCTCACTATAGGAAGGATGTGGAATCATTGGAAAGGGTACAGAGGAGATTTAACAGGATGCTGCCCGGTTTAGAGTGTATGGATTATGATCAGAGATTAAGGGAGCTAAGGCTTTCCTCTTTGGAGAGAAGGAGGATGAGAGGCGATATTATAAAGGTGTACAAGATATTCAGAGGAATAGATCGAGTGGACAGCCAGCGCCTTTTCCCCAGGGCACGACTGCTCAATACAAGAGGACATGGCTTTAAGATAACGGGAGGGAAGATCAAGGGCGATATCAAAGAAAGTTTTTTTTTTTACTCAGAGTGGTTGGTGCGTGGAATGCACTGCCTGAGTTAGTGGTCGATGCAGATACACTAGTGAAGTTTAAGAGACTACATACAGGTATATGGAGGAATCTAAGGTGGGGAGGATTATATGGGAGGCAGGGTTTGAGGGTCGGCACAACGAAGGGCCTGTAATGTGCTGTACAATTCCATGTTCTTATCGCACAGGGTTACACATCAGTAAGACTAAAGGGATTCTTTGCACACACACCGAAGAAATTTGTGATTTATACGTCAAATCTAAATGTGATTGCTGTTCAGTTGATTAGCATATAAAGAACCTGAAGTTACATAAACATCTGCCGTTTGTATTCAGTGGCTGGACATAAGGGTGCCTACAGGAGCATGCAATGATATATTTCTTCGGCACTTACTCTGCAATGGTTTATTGAACGTTACACGACTGTGCTTGCCTGACATTTTTTTGTGGCAAAGAAATATGTTTAATAGAACATATATACTTTTAATCAAAATTTTCCCAGCTTGAAACACATTCTTTTTCAATTTTATTGCTATCGACAATTCGAATAAACGTACTCGTTCCGCTGCTTCTAGATCTCTAAGCTGAATTCTAAGGGAATTCATTGCAAACGCAACAGAGATAAATAACAGTCAGGAAGAGAAGTTTTAGTTCAGCCTTTGCAGGCTTACAAATATACCATGTCTGTGGAAAATGAAAACAATTCTAGGTTCCATAGACTTTGTTGAAATGCCATAGGATTGCGGACACTGCTCAAGTGAGAGGAAACATTCCAAGGAACAGAATAAAGAGGAAAAAATAATAATAAAATAATCCGAATAACACATTTAGAGCACTGGTGAATGTTAATGTCTGTATGTTCTTCAATCGAGGGTAAATTGTACAAAGGTACAGCGGCACGTTTGCTTGCCAACAAATACAAAGTCACTTTACAGGAAAATGCTGATTCTGCCTGGATTAAAGCTCATCCTATCACTACGACACATTGCAGACAGCAGAACAGCATCATCTGCCATACAGTGGAAATCTCTGTTTGTCTGCGGCCTGGGCTTTGTATGCGGTGTGGGGAGGCTTATGATCATCGGCCATACAGTGGAAACCTCTGTCTGTCTGCGGGCTGGGCTTTGCATGCGGTGTGGTGAGGGTTATGATTATCGGCCATACAGTGGAAATCTCTGTCTGTCTGCGGCTTGGGCTTTGTATGCGATGTGGGGAGGCTTATGATAATCGGCCATACAGTGGAAATCTCTGTCTGTCTGCGGCCTGGGCTTTGTATGCGGTGTGGGGAGGCTTATGATCATCGGCCATACAGTGGAAATCTCTGTCTGTCTGCGGCTTGGGCTTTGTATGTGGTGTGGGGAGGCTTATGATCATTGGCCATACAGTGGAAATCTCTGTCTGTCTGCGGCCTGGGCTTTGTATGTGGTGTGGGGAGGCTTATGGACCGTAAGGAAACAACTTGACTTTTCTTGCTAATTTCTGGTTCAACAGCAGCAGGATTTTAGAGGAAAGTGATATACAGTGCCTATGTTGAAGATTGGTAATCTACTAGTATATAAGGATGACATGAAAAAAAAATAATAATAATCAACCGTCGCAAAGAATACTTATTGCCCACTCAGTGATCTGATCCGCATTGCGCTGGAGGGAACCCAGTTGCGGACAGTTAACTCCATCATTATTATCGTTGTATCTCTCTCTGTCTCTCTCTATCTCTCTCTCTCTCTCTCTCTCTCTCTCTCTCTCTCTGTCTCTCTCTCCCCCTCTCTCTCTCTCACCCTTTCTCTCTCTCTCTCTCCCTCCCTCCCTTTCTCTCTCTCTCTCTGTCTGTCTCTTTCACTCTCACTCTTCCCTTCCTCCCCTTGTCTATCTTTCTTGTCCACCTGCTACTCCTGTCGAACATGAGAGCACATTTGCACAGATGGCTGACGGTCCTTTTCTGTCTCAGAAAACCTCTACTTTCCACGCTAATGCCGCTCTCTTTCAGAACCGCTGTTTTCTTCCATTCATCTTACACCAACCAAGATGGATCAAATGTGATTATTGACTAATTTACCACTTTGCTAACCCGGGTGTTTTGAAGAAAATTCATATACTTGCTCATTTTGGACTTATTTCCTCTTCAAACTTGTTAAACAGGTGCAGTAAAATATTTTTTAAATTAATTTTATTAATTTCAGGATACGTGGTCACAGCAACACTTATCTACACACTTCTTCCTCTGCCACCTGGTAGACCAAGGGTTAACTCTTCCTGTAGCTTTGCGGAAGTCTTTTCAGGGTAGGCTGCTGACGTCACCGGAGATTATTTTCTCCCTTCTTAATAAGAGCCCCGTTCACTCGGTTCCCCCAGTTTCAGCGAGAGCAGCCTCCCCTGCCACGGACAGATAACCGGAGCTGCAGTGTCAGGGACAGTGAGGACGGATTGGCTCGTTCTGTCATGGATCGGAATCCGGGCAGCGCAGCCTGGAATATAACGGGAAATGGGAGAAGTGTCTTCTGGATGTTTCCATATATTTCTACAAATTACCGGGTATCGGTAGATTTTCGAGTTACACATGCTCTCCTTGCCATTCAGGTGGTTTTCTTCCCCGTCCTCGCCATTATTGCTCTTCCTGGTGAGTCTCTTTATTACGTCACCGCATTTTTCTTATCACGTGTACCTCTCATTATAATAATTAATGATGCTGTCGCACTGCAATCTGTTAATTAAACAAACCTTTTTCCTATGCACTTTGGTGGTTTTCTGTCCTGACGATCTCTGTTCAAGAGAGTATGTGGTGGCAGTGGTGTTGATCCAGAGCAGGTTTACGAGAATGGTCCAGCGATTAAACGATCTCACGTATCAGGCGCGTTTGATGGCCCTGCGCCCGTATTCGCGTAATTTAGCGGTTGTTAACTGAGACATCAACGTTTATGTAGAGAAAGCAGGAAGACAGTTTTGGAAGGGAAACACGTCAATCCTGATTGAGTAGCTTATGGTCCTGTGGCGTGGTCAGGCTGGCTTAGTTAATGCTCCTGATGTAATGGTTAAATTTCTGACGAGTAAACTTACTGACAGTCGCTCAGCACAGCAGCCTACCACCGAGACGTTGAACCATTGCATATTAAAATGGATCTCCGCTTTCCATTCGCTTTCTCCTCGCCGCGAGAATGTCTGCGATGAATCAAGATTTTGTTCCCCCTCACTTGAGGGTCAATTGCAATTAAACAGGTTTCCAACTCCTAGTCTTTCCGTGGCTAATCGGTCTGATCGGTCATCTGCAGTCCAGGATTCCCGTGAACTTAACCAGGTCACACCGCTGTCAGGACCTTCGGCCGTGGCTATCACATTATCGAAGTGTCTTTCGCATTTTGGCTCCTATCTCGCCCTCTAGGCTTGCGGGAGTTCCTTAGAAAACGTCGTTCGTTCTTCACGTTTCCACATTGGGTGTCGTTCAGCAGCGGCATTACGTTCTCTAAACTGTGAACATTTATCTTAATGGCTCCGCTTCCGCGCGTTTTGCGTTCGCCAGCTCTGTATCCACATTTCTTTTGCTATCGTTTCAGTTGGCAGCGTGAGGCTGCCGCAGAATTGTGTTGGATAAATCATCTAATTATCTGCCTTCCAGCAGAAAGAATGACGTTAGTGTGACGACCCCTCCTCCGTTTATCTCTGATCATCTCCAACAACATCGGTGCGATTAGAAAGTTAATAAATTCGTTAGTTCCTTTCCAACTTTCATCTGCTGACCGAGGTGCCACTGAAGCAAAGGAAGCATTGTCTCCGGAATATAATCACTGGTTGCAACTTCTGGCTCTGGCCACCCTCCTGCCCACTGTGTTCATAAAATGCATTTTCCGATTGGGACCCAAAAATTATAAAATGCAATGATCTTTAATATATATTTTCACGCCAGCTGCATTTGACCGTGTGTAAAGCCTAAGGAACATATTTCTGAAAACATGATTTTTTTCTGAAAACATGATAGACCACTGTAAGTTCTTGAAATACTGACCATGACGTATTGTTCTGGTGACAAATCAGTTTCACTGTTGCTGAAAAAATAAGGCATTTTCGAGACATTAATGACTGGCATAGGATTGTAAAGGCAGAAGTACAAGGAGGAGCTGGTGAGAGTCGTGGTACGATTTCAAGGTAATACTCACTCAATGTTGGCAAACAGGAAGTGACGTGCAAAATAAGGTTTTGGACTACATCTGCAAATTCAACAGCCCTGGCTAAGGATCAGGGACGGGAATTTGCGCCTCACCCAGAGATGGTGGGTGTCAAGAATAATTATTTCACGGAGATTCCGCGGAGCATCATTCCGATCTTTTTCCCTCAGCATGTACGGAATTTCACAACCATCGGCCATCGTTATCTGTGTTCTTCGCTTTCCGTTTCGTTGTTGATATTCGATCGAACAGATTGCACTCAGATTACACTACTTTGCAAAACTGTTTAATTTTATTCAACTGGTAATCGCTACGATTATATTATTCTGTCAGGTACAGTCACTTCAATCATTGACACACATTACACTCGTTTTAAGAGAACTCTTCCTGTTGTATTTACCCTGATGGTTTATTCTTTTTGGCAGTGAACATGGTGACCATATTCATCCTGTCTCGGGGAAAGTGCGGCCTCTCCAGAGTTGTCACGTGCTATCTGGTTGCCATGGCCGTGGCGGATCTTCTGGTTCTTATCCTGGACCTGATATTGAGCAAGATTCCACTTAAGTACATTCATCCCGTCGTCTTCACCCGCTCAATGCCCAAGGGGTGTAATATCCACGCTGCTCTGATTTACACCGCAACCGACTGTTCCGTCTGGTTCACCGTCACGTTCACCTTGGATCGGTTTGTCGCCATTTGTTGCCAAAAGATGAAAACAAAATATTGCACGCGGAAAACCGCGGCGGTGGTTTTGTGGACAGTGACTGTGATCAGCAATTTAAAGAATATTTACTGGTATTTTCGACTGTCAAAGGAATACACATGGATAATTGCTCCATTCATTTGTCAACAGAGGTATCATTATTACAAATTCACGAATCAAATTGATCTATTTTATTCCTTCCTCACCCCTGTACTCCCATTTGTGCTGATTCTGCTGACGAACGGCCTCACTGTCAGGCACGTCTTAATCACCAGCAGATCCCGCGGGAGACTCGGAGTTCCCGGTAACGGACAGAGCGCCAGAGACCCGGAGATGGAGAAACGCAGGAAATCCCTTGTTTTATTGCTGATGGTCTCGGGTAATTTCATCCTGCTGTGGGCACCTTTCAGTGTGTTCTCTGCGTGGGATCGGCTGAATTATCTTCCCATGCGTTTTCTTCCGCCAGATTCAGTTCTAGAGCTGGGCATCATTCTGCAGCTTTTGAGCTGTTGTACAAACACGGCCCTTTACGCCGTTGCACAGGCCAAGTTCAGGGAGCAGCTAAAGAGTGTGGTAAAATCTCCGCTTGCCCTCATTGTTCAGAAAAAATCGTGACTTAGCGGCGTCGCCCGTCCGGATACCACTATATATTGCGGGCACTTTCTGTTCCTGTTGGCCCGGCGATATCCTTATTCCTGTCACACCTCACAAGCGGAAATTGCATAGAAAAGCCCCTTATGCAGCTGCAATGCTGGTCCCGAATTCGCTGGCTCATTTCCCTTCTCTGCTCTACTGATTGTAGTGCATTTCGCCCCATGGTTCCACTGTACATTCCTCTGTCCTCCCGATTCGTTGGTCCAGCTGCAAGGCCATATTCCTGCGAGGGCATCTCTGTTCCCGAAACAACCCGTTCATTCCCGACAGTGGCGGCTGAATTGCTGCTGCGAGTCCATCGACCACTGATTTGGTGCCTCTTCCTGCAGCCACGCTGAGCTCGTCAGTCTCATGTACCCGGCCTACAATTTGCCACACCGCCCTCAGATCAGGTTGTACCCGTTCTGACACCAATCTTGTCTCTGGATCTCTCTGTTCCCAACTCCAGGGAGAGGTTGTCTACCGACATATTTTACAAAGCCATGCTACTGACTCCAACAGTTATCCTGACGATACTTTCTGCCAAACGGACACTCGCAAAAGTGCTATTCCATTCTATCATTTCCATTGATGAGAGTTTCATCTCCAGACATTTTACAGTCAATGGAGATTCCCTTCCGCCACGATCGATGCTGCTATCAGCATTCTCTGACGCATTTCCCCCAGGTACCATCACTCCATCCCACCCAGAATAATAAAAAAGGATTGGGTCTCCTTGTCATCAGGTAACACGCCACGAGCCTCCGCATGCAAGATATTTTACCGTAACTTCCACCATCTCCATAGCCACTCTACCACCAGGCACGACTTTCCCTCCCCCATCTCCGGTTTCTGCTGATCGTCCTCTGCGCGACTCCATTGACTACCAGCGGTCCGCACAAGTCTCCCTTATTCCTGTAACCGTACTGCAGACATTTTTTCCAGCAGGTACTGGTTATTCCTGGACAACGGAGATCACACTGGCGAAAAAATGCATTTCCAGTGTCCGCTGTATTGCAAGAAATAAAATGCTGATAGTCTATCCAGCTACAATCGTCAAAAACCCATTGTCATCAATGATGTCATTTACAATCCCTGTTGCCGCGGACAGAATTGTCCTGAAAGTTGTTATGGGCTAGATATTATCGAGTTTGGAGGAGAGATATTTTTGAACAAGGGCCCCATCGAGTGCCCACACGGACAGAGGGAGATAGGAACATTATTTGTTGTTATTCTGATCTCAATAATATCGGGAATAGCCCAAAATGTTCACAGAAAAAGCTCGCTGTTTTATTTTTAAGTATCACATGGTATCGTGTTTATACTTGGAGGGATCTGATGTGACCGGGTCTTTTCCCGACACATAAATAGTTCTACTAGTGGTGACATTTTCACACATGAATCAAACTGCTTATCCTGTCAATCTCAAACATAACGATAATACCTGAATATGAACACGTCCGTCAGCTAAACCATACTACTAAACATGAATCGCAGATATCAGTGGCAGTAAGGACAGTGGTCATCCAGACCCAACTCAGATTAGATTCGAATAAATGTGTTGAACTGGCAATTGTCGCTGAACGGATAACAGGTACAGTGCCTGTAAAAATATTCACATCCCCCGCCCACCCACCCCTCCCCCACTTTGAAGACCCTTGTAGCCATAGGCACTCGCATGGATCCCGGCTATTCCTGCCTTTTTATTGGCTACGTGGAACGGTCCGTGTTCCAAGCCGACAGCGGTGTCACTGCCCGAAATCTCCCGCGGGACACTGACGACAGCATTGCTGCTGCTTCCTGGACGCTGCTCGTTGATTTCATCAACCAGCTCCAATTTCCAACACGCCTTTAGTTTTACCTGATCCATTTCCAATCTCTCTTTCTCTGTCTTCTGAGCCAGCTTATCTACTGTCGTACATCATAAGTCCATCGACTCACACAATTACCTGAACTATACTTCTTCCCATAGAACCATTGAACCATAGAACACTACAGCACAGTACAGACCCTTTAGCCCTCCATGTTGTGCCGACCCATGTAATCCTTTAAAAAAGTAGTAAACCCACACCACCCCATAACACTCCATTATTTTTCATCCATGTGCCTGTCCAAGAGGCTCTTAAATACACTTCATGTTTTAGCCTCCACCACCATCCCCGGCAAGTCATTCCAGGCACTCACAACCCTTCGTGTAAAAAACTTACCCCTGATTTCTCCCCTAAACTTCCCTCCCTTAATTTTGTACAAATGCCCTCTGGTGTTTGCTATTGGTGCCCTGGGAAACAGGTACTGACTATTCACCATATCTATGCCTCTCATAATCTTGTAGACATCTATCAAGTCCCCACTCATTCTTCTACGGTCCAAAGAGAAAAGTCCCAGCTCTGCTAACCTTGCTTCATATGACTTGTTCTCCAAACCAGGTAACATCCTGGTAAATCTCCTCCGCACCCTCTCCATAGCTTCCACGTCCTTCCTATAATGAGGTGACCAGAATTGAACACAATACTCTAAGTGCGGACTCGCCAGAGATTTGTAGAGTTGCAACATGGCCTCTCTACTCTTGAACTCAATCCCCCTGTTAATGAAGCCTAGCATCCTATAGGCCTTCTTAACTACCCTATCAACCTGTGCAGCGACCTTGAGGGATGTATGGATTTGAACCCCAAGGTCCCTTTGTTCATCCACACTCATAAGTAACTGACCATTAACTCTGTATTCAGTCCTCTGGTTTGCGCTTCCAAACTGTATCACCTCACACTTGTCCGGATTGAACTCCATCTGCCATTTTCCTGCCCAACTCTGCAGCTTGTCTGTATCCTCTTGTAAGCTTCTACAACCTACAGCTCCATCCACAACTCCTCCAATCTGCGTGTCATCCGAAAACTTACTCACCCATCCTTCCGCCTCTGCATCCAGGTCATTTATAAAAATCACAAAAGGCGGGGTCCCAGGACGAATTCCTGCGGCACTCCCGTAGTCACCGACCTCCAGGCAGAATACTTTCCTTCTGTAACACTTACCCAACAGGCCGGTATATGTCTAGGGGAAAAGGAGATCCAACCACTCACCAACTCCACCTCCCGTACACGCAGGTGCTGTGAGAATCAAGTTTATGCCTCGCGTACACACACAGTATCAAACTCACACCAGATACCTTTATGGAATACACTTTAAAGATTTTACTAAAACTAAAAGAGTACTATGCAATATAGTATATATGAAGGAAAATAAATAAAGTAAAAGGCGCCAACTTATCAAAGTTCAGTCAGTTTAGTGCACATCGTTGGATCTCAACCATCGAACCACTCGACCCCTCGTCACTTTCCTCCGACCTCCACGTCCCCGCACCTGGGACCACCCCCGGTTGTCGACCGAGCAGTGCAGCGCACGTCCACCTTCCTCGGCGTCTTCTTCCCGACTCCCCTGAAAACCCGCGAAAACCCCCAAGCTCCCAGCCCCACAAGCCAAAATAACATTCCCCATTGGTTAAAAAATGAATACAATCCCCATATCAGCAAGTCCAAAGCCAAACAACTGCGAGAGAAAACACTTATCAGACATAAAAGCATCCCTACTCTAGAAAACCAAAGAAGCCATTTTAATTAACATACCCTGTACATTGACCAAGGAGATGGTGGTGGACTTTAGGAGACCTAGGACTCACATGGAGCCAGTGATCATTAATGGAGAGTGTGTGGAGCAGGTTAAGACCTACAAGTATCTGGGAGTACAGTTGGACGAGAAGCTAGACTGGACTGCCAACACAGATGCCTTGTGCAGGAAGGCACAGAGTCGACTGTACTTCCTTAGAAGGTTGGCGTCATTCAATGTCTGCAGTGAGATGCTGAAGATGTTCTATAGGTCAGTTGTTGAGAGCGCCCTCTTCTTTGTGGTGGCGTGTTGGGGAGGAAGCATTAAGAAGAAGGACGCCTCACGTCTTAATAAGCTGATAAGGAAGGCGGGCTCTGTCGTGGGCAAAGTACTGGAGAGTTTAACATCGGTAGCTGAGCGAAGGGCGCTGAGTAGGCTACGGTCAATTATGGAAAACCCTGAACATCCTCTACATAGCACCATCCAGAGACAGAGAAGCAGTTTCAGCGACAGGTTACTGTCGATGCAATGCTCCTCAGACAGGATGAAGAGGTCAATACTCCCCAATGCCATTAGGCTTTACAATTCAACTGCCAGGACTTAAGAACTTTTTAAAGCTATTATTAATGCTTTTGAGCTAGTGATTTAGATGCATATCATATTATTACTGAGTTAAGTATTGTATTGTATGTAATGAGTTTTTGCTACAACAAGTGTACGGGACATTGGAAAAAAATGCTGAATTTCCCCATGGGGATGAATAAAGTATCTATCTATCTATCTATCTATCTATCTATCTATCTTGTACACTTCTACAACTACCCTCTTCTTTCTGCCTTTAAGCCAATTTTTTATCCAAACAGCTAAGGTTCCACATCCCAATGCCTCATGACTTTCTGGATGAGTCTCTCAATAGGGACCTTGTCAAATGCTTTGCTAAAGTCCATGTAGACCACATCCACTGTCCTACCCTCATCAATTTCTTTTGTCACCGCTTCAAAAAAATCAATCAGGCTCCTGAGCACGATCTTCCCTTCACAAAGTAATGTTGACTAACGAGGAGTAGAATGTACTTCGCCAAATGCTCGTAGATCCTATCCTTAAGGATCCTTTCCAGTAGTTTGCATACCACCGACGTAAGACTCATCGGTCTATAGTTCACAAGTTTCTCCCTATTGCCTTCTTTAAACAAGGGAACTACATTTGCCATTCTCCAGTCCTCCGGCACTTCCCCTGCAGCCAAAGAGGATTCAAAGGTCATAGCTAATGCTCCTGCGATCTCTTCTCTCAATTCCCAGAACAACCTGGGGTGTATCATATCCGGCCCTGGGGATTTAACAGTCTTAAGCACTTCATCTTCCTTAATCTCCACATTGTCAAGTGCACAGGCCCTCTCAACTTCGACCTCATCCTGATCAAGATCCTTTTCACTTGTGAATACTGAAGCAAAGTATTAATTTAGGACCTCCCTTAACTCCTCTGCCTTCAGGCACATGTTGCCCTCTTTATACTTTAGCGGTCCCACCTTCGTTCTCGTCATCCTCCTATTTTTCACATACGCATTGAACGCCTTGGGGTTCTCCTTAATCCTACATTCCAAGGCCTTCTCATGCCGCCCTCGAGCTCACCTAAGTCCTTTCTTTAGTTCCTTCCTGGCTACACTATATTTCTCATAAGCTCCTCCTACTTCCTGCTTCTTATATCTAATATATGCTTCCTTTTTCCTCTTGAAGTGTTGCCTCACATGCTTTGTCAGCCACGGCTCCCTCTTCCTATCATTTTTTCCTTGCCTCAGTGGGACAAACCTATCCTGAACCCAGCTCAAGTGATCCATAAACTTTTCCCACATTACTTCTGTGCTTTCCCCTTTGAACATTTGTTTCCAATTTACTGTTGCTAGTTCCTGCCTCATCCCTTCAAATTTAGCCTTTCCCCAGTTAAGCACTTCACCATTTCGTCTGATTTTATTTCTTTTTCATAGCTCGGCTGAAGCTAAGGGAGTTGTGGTCACTCTCACCAAAATGCTCCTCCACCAAGAGGTCTGTCACCTGACCAGGTTCATTCCCCAGAACTAGATCCAGTATAGACTCTCCTCCCGTCGGCCGGTCCACATACTGTGTCACGAATCCTTCTTTAACACACCCGACAAATTCAGCCCCATCTATCCCCCTTGCAGTCAGGAGGTACCAGTCAATATGAGGGAAGTTGAAGTCACCCATAACTACTACCCTGTATTTCCAGCATCATTCTAAAATAAGCCTGCTTATCTGCTCCTCGGTGTCTCGAAGGCTATTTGGGGGCCTATAGACTACTCCCAGCACAGTGATTGATCGCTTCCTATTTCTGACATCCACCCACGCCGACTCAGTGGACACTCCCTCTGCAGCGCTGTCCCTTTCTATAGCCGTGATATTATCCCTGACCTGCAATGCCACTCACCCAACCCCACTTTTCTACCTCCCATCCTATTCCTTTTAAAAAACCTGAACCCCGGGACCTGCATCATCCAATCCTGCCCTTCCTTCAACCAAATTTCGGTAACAACCACAACATCGTAGATCCACATCCTAATCCATGCTCTAAGTTCATCCTCTTTGTTCCTAATACTCCTAGCATTGAAATAGACACATTTCAACCCCTTTAACTGGCTACAATTATGTTCTGTCCCCTTCCTCATCAACTCAGAACTCGTGGCATCATGCTCTTGTCCTTCTACCATAATCCCTGCACTCACATTCTAATTCCCACCGCTCCCCCTGCCAAACTAGTTTCAAGCCTCCCCAACAGCTCTATCAAACTTGCCCGTCAGGATATTGGTCTCCCTGGGATTCAAGTGCAACCCGCCCGTTTTGTACAGGTCACACCCGCCCCAAAAGAGGTCCCAATGATTCAGAAATATGAATCCCTGCCTCCTGCTCCAATCCCTCAGCCACGCATTTATCCTCCACCTCATTCTACTCCTATTCTCACTGTCGCGTGGAACAGGCGGTAATCCCGAGATTACTACCTTTGAGGTCCTGCTTTTCAACTTCCTTCCGAAATCCCTGTAGTCGTCTTTCAGGACCCTTTCCCTTTTCCTACCTATGTTATTGGTACCAATATGTTCCACGATCTCTTTGTGTTCTCCCTCCCACCGCAGGATATCTTGGACGCGATCAGAAACATCCCGGACCCTGGCACCTGGGAGGCAAACTACCTTCCGAGTTTCTTTCCTGTGTCCACAGAATCGCCTGTCTGAACTCCTGACTATAGAGTCTCCTATTACTACTGCCTTCCTGCCTTCCTCTTCCTTTCCCTATCCTTCTGAGCCACAGGGCCGGTCGGCATAACTGTCTGTGTGCTTTTATCTATCTATCTATCTATCTACCTATCTATCTATCTATCTATCTATCTATCTATCTATCTATCTATCTATCTATCTATCTATCTATCTATCTATCTATCTATCTATCTACTCGTCTGTCTTGCTGCCTGACGTCTGCTGTCTGTTTTTGTCTGGTTGTGCTGTATCAGATATTGCGAATTTGATGGAGCGGAATTGACAAGGCGATTATCAATGAGAAGCACTGTGGAGTTTGAGAAATGATTACTTTCTCAGTATTACTGGACAGATTTACAAAGGCTGACTGAATGTCGCGATCCAATAGCTAGCGGGTCGGTAACTAGCTGTCTCTCACTTGGTGCCCCAGATTTAGCGGCATTGGTGATATATTATTGGAGGGACCTCAAGTGCGAAAGGTAAGTGAACGTTCACATGATCTGGCTGAGAAAATGTAGCACTGCGAGCGGATAATCAACTAAAATGAAAGTTAAAATTTTCAGCCATAATGTGGCGTCTGGACACACAGAGTAACAACGTACGAAGAAAGATTCAGGAGAAGATGAAGATTAACATCAAGTAATCTGTTCCCAACCAGGGAAGAGTTCCAGCGTTATTATTCCAACATATCAAAGGATGCCTGTCATTGACCCCTCTGGCACCAGGCTCAGAAATTGTGCCTTAATCATCTCGTTTAGTTCTCAATCGTTCCCAGGTTCCACTAACTACAAACACCTGCTTTCCATCAGCAAAAGCAGTGTAAAAATCCTGTGACCACAACTAGGAGCTGGCAGTTTGTTAGTCGACGCGTGTATGAGTAACCTCGTTCCATGGTTCTTAGGACTATCAGTTCTAAGTTTAGCATCGTTCTTGAATTCTCTACTAAAACCAAGACTCCGGGTAAAGACTCCTTTGGCACCCATTCCACGGTCGCTACGACGGTAAAGCCTCCCGACTCAGCCTCCACGCCCGTGTTCAGCACCTGGGTTCGTTCCACCGCCACGTCCTTGCGACACTGCCATCCAAGTCTCGACACTGTTCTCCGCCGGAGAATGGTGAGATGCCGCTGTTTCTTTAAGAATCAGACTGCAAGTGTCGCCTGCTACCTTCGCTCATGGAAAGTCTGTACTTAAGGTTCACCGACTGAGTACTGAGTGCTCACTTGTTCTCCCCATCCATAGCTCTCTGCTTACATCCGCATGATCATATAGTTCCCCATCTCCCCATCCCCCCTTCTTCCCATCTCCCCTTCCGGTACAGTAGCAACACCTCCCCCACCCGCCCCCACCCCATACCAGACAGTGATGCGTCCTGTCAGAATGCTCTCCAGAAGTTGTTTGAGTTTATTCATTAATCTCCTAATGAAGTATTGGATAGCCGCTGTCTTGCCTTCCTCATAACTGCATCGATATGTCGGGACCAGGTTAAGTCCTCAGAGATCTTAACACCCAGGAACCTGAAACTGCTCACTCTCTCCACTTCTGGTCCCTCTATGAGGATTGGTACCTCTCTCCTTTCTGAAGTCCACAATAAGCTTTTTCGTCTTACTGACGTTCAGTGCAAGGTTGTTGTTGCGACACCACTCAACTAGTTGACATATCTCGCCCCTGTTCGCCCTCTCGTCTCCATCTGAGATTCGACCAACAATGCTTGCATTATCAGTAAACTTTATAGGTGGTATTTGATCTGCTGACTCGATATGCCCATGGATGTAAGGAAGATCGAGGGATATGGACATGGTAGGGAGGAGGGATTAGGGTTTGAGTGCCTTTGATTTGATTTTTAGCTGGTATGACAAAGCATTGTGGGCCGAACGGCCTTTTCACGCGCTGTATATTTTTAGGCTCTATGCTCTATGATATCTGTAAATTTCTTCTAAATTTTCTTTCCATATGTAAAAACACGCGTTTGCAGCTCTGGGCTCTAGTGGCGCAATCGGTTAGAGAGCGGTGCTTATATGGCAGTACGCGGCGGAGAAATGCCGAGGCTGTGAGTTCGAGCCTCACCTAGAGCACTCGTGATTTTTAATGCTTGCAGTGCCCGGGTGACTCAGCGTCTGTCAAGCTGAGCATTCCACTAAAATGTTACATTTGATTATGTGCTTCTGGGATAGCCTACGTTATTTGTATTTCACTGCGAATCGATGCACCTTTGAGTGTGATCTGAGCAGGAGAGTGTAAGTTTACAAACGTTGCAGGAGATCCTCCCTCATTCACTAAAAGGCATGTGCCCGCAGGGCTACAAACAATCTCCCTGCTTGGTTCTTTAGTTCAACACGCGTAGCCTCACTTCCCGTTGTTGAAAGTGTCTGAGCAGATGGTTTCTTTGCTGAATCAAGGCAGAATTGTCCCCCACATTCCTGTCTTCTTAGTTCAATTAACCAAATGGTGAAGCAAAGGTCTCTACCTTTCCTGAAGGCATGCTTCAGAAACCCTCTAATTACACCTCATCTTGGTTCGTTGTGTTGTCGATTAAACTCAATATTTACTTGCATCGGCGAATTGTTTCAGGCACCTGCGGAAAAAAAGAGATATTAATCGTAGCCTCAATAGGCACAAATGGTATGGAGATGCTGACATCTCTCTCCCCCTCTCACAACATGAATCTGCATTCGTCTGTACCGAATTATAAAATAATTCTCACATATTCGGAGTTCACCAAGCCTCTGTTAAAAAGACGACAGCTCCGTCATTTCTGCTACGTCCTTCCGGCTGGAGAGTGATCACTCCACTGCGACATCAGAGCTGATCGACGCCGCTCCGTTCCTGAAGGCTGTTGTTACCAATAGAATTTTCCTTCACAATAGGCCGTTGATGTTTTGGTCTGGTTGCGATCCGACGGAACAGATTGGACGGTGATCATTAATGAAATATCAGTGTGACGGTATGTCTGGTGTTCGTGCGGACTCGGTGGGATGATTAGCCGTGATTCTTTACTGTACAGCCGGCATCATCTCACAAGTAACCCTGGCTTGTAATGCGTCCTGTTGCATATTAACGTATCGGCACGTGGTTCACTCACTTCCTTCAATTAACTTGTAATCTGAGGTGAAGAGAACGGACGAGGCAGACAGGGTGAGAAAGCTTAAAGGCATTGTTCTAGAGTACAGAAGGTGTTTTAATTCCTTGCCTATTAATACAACACAGTTCAGTTGACTGTTAATGCATATTGTTAATGCATATCTCTGTAAATGGCGCATAACCATAGAACCATCGAACATTACAGCACATAATCAGGCCTTTTGACCCTTCTTGGCCGTGCCTAACCATTTTTCTGCCTTGTCCCACTGACCTTCACCTGGCCCATATCCCTCCATACACCTCGCATCCATGTACCTATCCAAGGTTTAACTAAATGTTCAAAGTGAGCCCGTATTTGTTACTTCATCTGGCAGCTCATTCCACACTCCCACCACTCTTTGTGTGAAGAACACCCCCCCCCCAATGTTCCCTTTAAACTGTCGCCCTTCACCCTTAACCGATGTCCTCTGATTTTTTTTCTCCCCTGGCCTCAGTGTAAAAAGCCTGCTTGCATTCACTCTATCTATACCCAGCATAATTTTATATACCTCTATCAAGTCTCCCTTCAGTCTTCTACGCTCAATAAAATAAAGTCCTAACCTATTTAATACGTGTTACTGAAAACGGAAAGGAACAGTGGGCAATGTTTTGTACTTATTGCTGTGCTTCAGAGCAGGGCGGGGAGGGGGAGCCTCGGGTCATTGCTCAAGAGCGCAAAGCATTGAGCGCTTTGCACGGTTTCTGTGGTGTAGTGGTTATCACATTCGCTTTACACGCGAAAGGTCGCCAGTTCAATCCCGGGCAGAAACATTCTTTGGGCTTCAGTGCTTCAAATGAGACTCAACTTTTCAGTTTGTGTTCAAGTTTACTGTCATGGGCATCCAGGTGTAAATATAATGAACATTCGCTTTTCTAGCAGTAGCGCATTGTATTTCAAACCTGGCAAAGGTAAATTAAAGAAAGAAGAATTAATAGAAATTATATATAATTTCCAGGAGAACATAAACGGATTTAAACCTAAGGAGGTTCGTAGATAACGTACATTGCAACGAACACGGGAGAATTAGCCTTCAAACCTATTGCCAAGTATTGTCGCATGAGGATGCATTGTGGTTTCAACGGCGCTCGCATCTCAAATGTTCCCATTCAGACAAACATCCGGAAGAATAACCGTGTGCTGCAAAATTTCAAAACTACTTTAAAATGTTAAATCGCTTTCTTTTTCCTCCTCCTGTATTCCACTCCTTCCTAGTCCCATCATACAGTCTCTCTGTTCAAATTCTCCACCACAGTCTTCTAGGTTCCACCTTTCCGTCTGCCTCTCCGCCCCCCCCCTCTCTCTCTCTCTCTCTCTCTCTCTCTCTCTCTCTCTCTCTCTCTCTCTCTCTCTCTCTCTCTCTCTCTCTCTCTCTCTCTCTCTCCCTCTCTCTCTCTCTCTCTCACACACACACACACACGCATTCAATCTCTCTGCTTCTCTTTGTTTTCTCTGTCGCGATCAGCACCACAGCCACCCCACGTCAGCCGCGCAAATATGTGTGCTTCGTACAGTTTAAACGCTGGTGGAAACAGTTGGTAACATCAACACCTAATATTTTCTGGTCTCGAACCAGCGATCTTCCGATGATATTGCTGCGCAGACAGAAACCAACTATCTTACCATTGGTGTCGCACATTCCATTCCAGTTAAAGGACCAGGGAGAAAGGACTGATCACAACGCTGACATCGTGGTTCTGCAGGAATGTGGAAAAGTATGGTTAAAACCTTCCTGTGTAATGACGGTAATGTAGAACAGGAAAACTGGGTACTGTTTAGTTTTGAAACGAGGTGACGGTGGGAGATCGCATATCGCTATAGAGTTGGGATCACGGTCCTTTTCAATATATCGAATTTGTTGTGACTCCATGTAAAATTAAAATTTGGGCGAAATATCCCGCGCCTGCATAAGGGTCAGTAACTGGCCGTGGAGCTTCTTCCGCAATGTGAACATCAGCAATTAATACTTATCTCGGAATACGCTCTGCCCCTGATTCAACGTTTAGAATTACACCGAAATAACTCCCGATCTTTCCCCGGTTACACTCTTAACTCTATCACCTTATTAAAACCTTACGGCCGGTCATTCTGATCAAACCGGCCACAATTATATTGTTTAACTTTTCGGCAATGTAATGACCAGTGATGCTTTACTCCAGGATCCCCACAGTGGATGTGAAATGTTTGAAATGTATGCCACTGAAAAGTGATCAATGAAAATGTATCCAGGGATATCAGTGGAGTACAGTTGAAAAATAACACCTCGCCATTGGACATTAAGGAACAGATGGATGGTATATTGACAGTGGTAATTTGCCCTGCTCAGCAGTCGCGAGTTTGCATGTAAACTTCCATGGCAACATTTGGCGTTTTGTGCTTCTTCGGTCCGGATCTTGTGCCGCTTTTCCACCGCCTCATGTACAGTGACACGCAAATGTTCGGGCAGCCCTGGACAAAGATTCTGTTACTGTGAATAGTTCAGTGAGTAGAAGCTGAACTCATCTCCAAAGTCATAAAGTGAAAGATGAAACATTCTTTTTCTGCATTTTAAGCAAGATTAGTGTATTATTTTTGTTTTGAACAATTTTAGAGTGAAAGAAAATAAAACGAGCACCAAGCAAAAGCTTGGGCACCCCAAGAGAATTGTCTCAGATAACCTTTACCAGTGTCTCAGACCTTTATGAGCTTGTGAGGGCTCTGGCGTGTTTACTGTCGTCGTTAGGAAAGGCCAGGGGATGCACATTTCAAAGCTTCATAAATACCCTGACTCCTCAAACCTTGTCCCAACAATCAGCAACCATGGGCTCCTCCTGGCAGCTGATAAGAAAATAAATAAATGATGCCCCAAAACAAGAGAAGGCTATAAGAAGATAGCAAAGAGTTTTCAGGTAGCCGTTTCCTCAGTTCGTAATGTAATTAATAAATGTCAGTTAACAGGAGCGGTCTGGAAGACCAAGAAAACTTTCCGAGAGAACTGCTCGTAGGATTGCTACAAAGGCAAAACAAAACCCCCGTTTGACTACAAGAGACCTTCAGGAAGATGGAGCAGCCTCTGGAGTGGTGGTGTACTGTTCTACTCTGCAGCGACACCTGCACAAATATAACCGTCATGGAAGAATCATCAGAAGAAAACTTTTCCTGCGTCCTCACCACAAAATTCAGCGTCAGACGTTTCAAAAGGAACATCTAAACAAGCCTGATGCATTTTGGAATCAAGTCCTACGGACTGATGAATTTAAAATAGAACATTTCTTAGGTGTTCTATATGCATAGAAAGGTAAAATATGTATTATATACTAAAACAAACGTTTGACTAACTGACGCTAAATAAACCGATATGCCTGTTCCGACTTCAAATCCGTTTTAAAAACGGTCTCAAGAACGGAACTCCCTCATAACCCAGGAACTGCCTGTACTTTGAAATCCTCTCTAGATTACTTTTCATACCTAATACAATGTAAATAGTTGGTATACTGCATTGCTTAGGGAATAATGACAAGAAAAATAGTCTGTACATGCTGAAACAACGAGTGCTGGAGAGAGAACTTCAGGGTTTTCTTGATCCACGGTTGGTTGAATCCGCGCATGCGGAATCCGCGGATAAGAAGGTCCGACTGTACACTTTGTTGAAGGCGTAGACAAGATTCTAAATGGGAAATAAATTCAAATATCGAAGATGCAAAGACAATTGGGAGACCCTGTGCAGGATTGCCGAAAGGGTAAATGCAGGCTGAGTTGGTAGTAAGGACGACAAATGCAATGCCAACATTCATTTGGAGAGAACCAGAGTACAAGAGTGAGGCTGTAATGTTGAGTCTCTATAATGCATTGGTCAGACCGCGCCGGGAACAAGATGAACAGTCTGTGTCCCTTATTTAAGAACTGATGCCCTGATCATTGGAAAGGGTCCAGAGGACGGTGACGAGAATGATCCCGGAACGAAAGCTTTAATGTATGAGGATCGTTTTATGACTCTGTCCCTGTACTCGTTGGAGATTAGAAGAAGGAGTTAGGGTTTTCTTTGAAAAATATCAAATACTGAAAGGCCCAGGTAGACTGGACATGGAAAGGACGATTCCAATTGTGGGTGAGTTTAGAGTCAACAGAGCTCAACCTCAGAATATTGAGACGCCCTTTAGGACAGGGATGAGGAGGAAGTTGTGTCACCAGAAGGCTATCGATATGTGGATTTCATTGCGGGGATATCTGTGGAGTCAACTCAGCTGGTAATATTTTAGAAACATAGAAATCCTACAGCATTATACAGGCCCATCGGCCCACACAATTGAGCCGAACATGTGTATAATTTAGAAATTACCTGTGGCTATATATTGCCCTCTATTTTTCTAAGCTTCAAGTACCTGTCCAGGAGGCTGTTAAAATATCCTTTTATATCCACCCCCACCATCGTCGCCGGCAACCCATTCCACGTACTCACCACTCTCTGCGAAAAAAAAAACCCTAAACCTGACATCTCCTCTGTCCCTACTCCCAAGCACCTGAAAACTGTGCCCTGTCGTGCTCGCCATTTCAGCCCTGGAAAAGAGGCTCTGACTATCCATATGATCAATGCCTCTCATCCTCTTATACACCTCTATCAGGTCACCTGTCATGCTCCATCGCTCCAAGGAGAAATTGCCGAGTTCACTCAACCTATTCTCATAAGGCATACACTCCCATTCAGGCAACGTCCTTCTAAATCTCCTCTGCACCCTTTCAATAGTTTCAGCATCCTTCGTGTAGTGAGGTGACCAGAACTGTGTACAGAACTCCAAGTGGGGTCAGACCAGGGTCTTATAAAGCTGTAACATTACCTCTCGAATCCTATTCTTAAGCGGAGATAGACAAGTATTTGATTATGAGGCGTGTCAGAGGTGACGGCGAGAAGGCAGGAGAATGGCATTGAGAGAAAATATATCAGCCATGATGGAACGGACGGAATGGCTGAATTCTGCATCTATATCGTCTGGTATTATGGCCAAATTATTAACAAACGTTAATAGAAAAACGTTGATTTTCATGATTCCCAGCCAAACACTCTATGTGACAAAAGGTGAAGGCTCGGAATTCTAATAAGTGATAACTTCAATATTTCATCCCCCAGATAAACCTGCCTCGACTAGGATTGGATTCGAACCCACGCGTGCAAAACACAACGGATTAGCAGTTCATCGCCTTAACTTTGCGGCCACCTCGTCAGCTCTTCAGCCATTTGTGTTTTATTGCTATGAGTTTCTTTCCGATCACTTGCAACCCCTGCTTATGATTCACACGTTTGTTTTCATATTCCAGTTCTAATTTCCTTGGCTGGCATGGTTACCAGAATTCCTGGGCATGGGTAAGGAAGGCCTCGGGCGATATGCCCCAACCACAGGAGAATGGAACTATCTTTTGTAGGGAACTCAGACACTCTGATCGTGCTGAGTTAAAAGTATTGATCCCGTGCAGTTTAAACCCGAGAACTTGTGAGTATTTTCAGTTGTGCAATGAGCGGTGGGCAGGTGTGCAAATCTCCTGGTCCAGTTGTAACTACTTTATATCCAAACACAACTACATTGTAAAATATGACAAATTTCCCATGAATCAAGCATTTTAAAACGGAGGTATGAAATTAAATATTCTTTATTAGACTGACTTAACTTTATTACACTCTTCACATACACAAGGAGCAAAAATCCTGACGTTATATCTCGGTCTAAATGTACAATGCGCAACCTTATAGTAAGTTATAATAAATATATGTACAACTCTATAGTTAATATAACATAGATATACTGTTGTGTTAGCGTAAACTAACAGTCAGATGTCCTGGTGGAAGAAGCTGTCCTGGAGCCCGTTCGTCCTGGCTTTTATGCTGCTGTACCGTTTCCCGGATGGTAGAAGCTGGATCAGTTTGTGATTGGGTTGACACGGGTCTGGAATGGTCTTTCGGACGCTTTATACACACTTGTCTCTGTAAGTGTCCTGAATAGTGAGAAGTACACATCTACAGCTGTGCTGGACTTTCCGCAGAGCTCTCTGCAGCGTCCTGCGATTGAGAGAAGTAGAGTTCCCAAAAGTGCCAGTGATGCAGCCAGTCAGGATGCTCCCAAATGTGCCTCTAATGAAAGTTCTTAGGATCTGGGGCCCACGCCAAATTTCTCCAACCGTCTGAGGTGAAAGAGGCGCACAGCCGGTATGTACAGACCACGTGAGTTCCCCGGTGATGTTTATGCCGAGCAACTTAAAGCCGTTCAACCCCTCAACCCAGGTACATTGATGTCAATAGGGAAGAGCCTGTCATTTGCTTAGTACAGCTGAAAATACATTTATTGACGTGTTTCGTTTTAGTTCAGTTGTGGCATGTTAGTAAATTAATTCAACCGAAACATTTAAAATTCCCCTGATTGCAAAAACGTGTCTTCGCACTTAATACAGCGTAATTGCAGCTAATAATAATAATAATAATAATAATAATAATAATAATAATAATAATAATAATAATAATAATAATAATAATAATAATTTAGTGATCCCGCGTGGCCTAGTGGACAAGGCATCGGACTAGCAACCTGAAGGTCACTGGTTCGAGCCTCAGCTGAGGCAGCATGTTTGTGTCCTTGAGCAAGGCACTTAACAACACATAGCTCTGTGACGACACCGGTGCCAAGCTGCTTGCGTCCTAGTGCCCTTCGTTTGGACAACATCTGTGGCGTGGAGAATGGAAGGCTTGCAGCCTGGGTAACTTGCAGCGCCGGGTGGAATGCAGCCAAAATATTGTGATCTAGGTCTAAGTTCAAAGTCAAGCAATGTTCTTGTTAAGTGTTTTTAGTTACATACTCTGTGTCTATATAATGAAGCGTGTCTACAAGCTAAGCAGAGCCCCTACACACCGCTCTCAGGTGCAGAGGCTCTCTGTGATATCATGTATAATAAAGTCCTTTAGTCTGAAACATTTCTCTGAGTCTGCCTGATTTGTTCTGTCTGCTGCTCCAGAGATTTATCTGCAACAGATTGGCGACGTTGGTGGGATCCTCAATTTAGTCTCCTGGCTGAAAGGGGGAGGCTGGAAGAGCGGGATCCAGAAAAGGAACCCTAAGCAGAAAAGGAAAAGCAAGACTAAAAGGGGCCGACCAAGTTGGGAAGGGAAATCAGTCTTCTAGCTGAAAGGGGGAGACTGGTGCCCTGAGTCATAGCCGAAAGGGGGACGGCAAGGGGTGCTCGTATTGGTACCAAGGTAGCTACCGACCCGTGGAAAGACAGAGGAAACACACTGGTGAGCGCTCTCGGTAAGATTCCGTGTGGCATAATACGAACGCTCGGTATAGCTACTCTCTTTTGCATAAAACTGGAAGTGCCAGCAGTCGAGCGACTTCTGCTGCTCCTGCGGCGAAACCTCGACGGCTGGGAATGCAAGGAAAGACCTTGAAAGCAAGAAAGAAGACCGAAAATGAAGACTGTGAAAAAGACCCGGCAGAAGGTAATAAACCTCTGGTGCCCCCATGGTCGCCAGCGGACACCGTAGTAAGAGGAACTGGGGATAACCGGTAGGCTGTAACCTTTAGCAGTGATCTCTACGGGTGGTCTCAAGGAGGCTGGCCCTATGGGGCAGATTTAAGATCCCCCTGATTCAGACTTGGTGGGACGTAGTAGCTAACGGGAATGGGGACCCTAAATGGGATTTTGAGCATGATAGGATGTTTTAAAAAATGGATGGAGGTGGCCAAGAAGCACCAACTCACCCAAACTCAAAGAGAAGGAGGAGCAGGGGCAGGAGCTGTAGGGGGACGGGACTTTTTGCTTGCTTCACTCTTAGTTATACTTCATGGGCTGACTCGAAACTACAAAAATGTTTGCAGTGTCAGAACTTCCGGTTCCTCCTTGAACTTACTTCCCTCTTCCGGATTCATGAGTTCATAATTTTTTTAACCTTATGTGTTAATTGTAATACATATTGGCAATATGGATAAGATTATTAATTTTGTTTCTGGGAATACTAATGGTTTAAATCATCCGATCAAACGGAAAAAATATTCAAAGTATTCTACAGAATGAATGCTAATATTGTCTTTGTACAAGAGACTCATGTGAGGAAGGTGGATCGTGAACTTTTTTTTAGGTTTTGGAAGGGTAAACAGTATCACTCGAATTCCCAAGCCAAAGTAAGAGGCGTTTCCATTTTTATAGATTCTTCAACCTCCATTATACACTATGAAACAATTTCGGACCCACAAGGTAGATTTTTGCTTATTACTGGTTTACTTTTTAATCAAAAAGTTGTTCTAGTTAATGTTAATGCTCCAAACACTGATTGTCCTGAATTTTTAAGTGTCTATTTACATCCTTTCCTAATTTGAATCAGTACATGCTGATGATGGGTGGGGATTTTAACTGCTGCTTAAACACTTCGATAGATAGATCTAAGCCCACCCAACCTCTTCCGAATAAATCGGCCTCTCTTATTAATTCCTTTATAATTGATTCTGCAATTTCCGAAATTTGGCGTTTTTTACACCCCAATGACAAAGGATTTTCATACTTTTCTCATGTTTATTATAATTATTCAAGAATTGACTACTTCTTTATTGATCATCGTTTACTTACAGATGTTATTGATTGTAAAAATGATTCGATTACCATTTCTGACCATGCCCCTTTGAAGCTATCTATTAAGACAATGGATTCATCTTCTAACGCTAGATCTTGGATGTTCAACTCCATTTTATCGCACGACTCAGACTTTCTTAATTTTATTAAACAACAAATTGATTTGTGTTTCTCAACAAATTCTACTGCAGAGATCTCTAGTGGAACTTTATGGGACACTTTTAATGCATTTATTCGTGGACAGATCATTTCATACTCTGCTGGAGTTAGAAAACGAACTAATCTTGAAATATCAACATTGGTTGATAAAATTAAAGCAATTGATAAGATTTATTCAGTGACCCCCAGCAAAGAACTTTATAAAGAAAGAGTGGAGCTTTAAATGGAGCATAGTTAGTTATTATCCTCTTCGATTGAAAATCTGTTAATTAAATCTAGAAACCAGTTTTATGTACACGGAGATAAGTCTGGCAAATTATTGGCTAATCAATTGAAAACTGCTTCGGTTAAACGACAGATTAATAGGATTCGTAAACAAGATGGCACTCTGACGATCGACCATAAAGAGATAAATAGAGCCTTTCAAGATTTTTATATTTATTTATATAAATCAGAATTTGTTGAGGATTCTTCCATAATAGATGAATTTTTAAGAAAATTGAATATCCCAAAATTAACAACAGAGGATAGTGTATTCCTAGATGCACCTATTACGGAAACTGAAATAAAAATGACTACTTTTTCAATGAATTCCGGTAAAGCTCCTGGTCCGGATGGTTATAATGTAGAATTTTTAAAATCCTTTTCCTCTATACTTTCTCCTTGGCTTTGTAAAACTTTTAAAGATGCGTTAACTATGGTAAGTTGCCACAATCTTTTTATGAAGCCACTATTTCTTTAATTCATAAAAAAGATAAAGACCCCACTGAATGTGCATCCTATCGGCCTATATCCTTGCTGAATACGGATTTTAAGATTTTTAGTAAAATTTTGGCCACTAGATTAGAAAATATATTACCTCGAATTATTTCAGAAGATCAGACTGGATTTATTAAAAACCGTTACTCATCTTTTAACTTTAGAAAATTAATTAATATTATTTATACTCCTTCACCCAAAATACCAGAATGTGTCATTTCTTTAGATGCTGAAAAAGCATTTGATAGAGTTGAATGGCCATATTTATTTAATACGTTGCAGCATTTTAATTTTAGTTCGAAATTTATATCATGGATTAAATTAATATACTACAAACCCTTGGCTTCGGTCTTTACCAATAATCAAAGATCTCCTTTTTTTCAGCTATTCCGTGGTACAAGGCAAGGCTGTCCTTTAAGTCCTTGACTATTTGACATTGTTTTGGAACCTTTAGCTATAGACATTCGTGAATCACCTAATATTTTGGGTATTACTTGTGGGGAAGGGACGTATAAGTTATCATTATATGCTGATGATTTGTTACTTACATATCCGACCCTGAGAGATCTATTCCTGCTATTTCGTTCTTGCTTGCTCAGTTTAGTAACTTTTCTGGTTACAAATTGAATTTTAATAAGAGCGAATTATTTCCATTAAATATGCAAGTTCCAATTTATAAACATTTACCATTTAAAGTTGTCACAGATTATTTTACTTATTTGGGTATTAAAATTACCAAAAAACATAAAGATTTATTTAATTTTAATTTCTTACCTTTAATTGACCAAATTAACCAACTTGTTACCAGGTGGTCTCCATTATCTTTGTCATTGGTTGGTCGAATTAATTCTATTAAGATGATGGTATTACCCAATTTCTTATATTTATTTCAAGCATTACCAATTTTTATTCCGAAATCTTTTTTTGATATTATTGTCTCCAAAATATCTTCTTATCTGTGGCAGAATAAAAATCCTAGACTAAGCAAAACATATTTACAAAAGCCTAAGAAGGAGGATGGTTTGGCTTTGCGAAACTTGAGATTTTGCTATTGGGCAGTTAATATACGGTATTTAATATTTTGGACACAAGAATCGACTATAGCAGCTTGTCCACAATGGGTAAATTTGGAATGTAAATCTGTACAAGACTTTTCATTGTTTTCAATTTTAGGATTTTCACTTCCTTTTTCTTTATATAAATTGAATAAACAAATAACTAATCCTATAGTTAAACATACATTGCGAATATGGTTTCAATTTCGAAAATGTTTTCGCTTGAATATGTTCATCTTATCAAGCCCTATAATATCTAACTTTCTTTTTCGGCCCTCTTTTATGGACCAAGCCTTTGTTTCATGGAAAACAAAAGGCATAACATGTTTTTGTGATCTATTTTTAGATATTAATTTTGTCCTTTGAACTGTTATCTAATAAAAATAATTTACCTAAAACTCATTTTTTTTAGATATTTGTAAGTTAGAAATTGTTTGAATAATGAGTTACAGTCTTTTCCGAAACTATGCCCATCGGATATTACGGAAAATATTTTAACTCTGAATCCTTGTCAGAAGGGTTTAGTAGCTATCACTTATAATATGATCATGAAAATACAGCCAGAAGTATCAGAAAAAATTAAGAAGGAATGGGAAAAAGAAATTCATTGTATTATACCCACTGAGCAGTGGGAGAAAATTTTACAATTACTCAATTCTTCTTCTATTTGTGCTAAACATGCCCTAATGCAATTTAAGGTTGTACATAGAGCTCATATGTCTAAGGATAATATTGCTCGATTTTATTCTTATGTTAATCCAACCTGTGACAGATGTCATTCTGAAGTTGCTTCATTGACCCACATGTTTTGGTCTTGCCCTTGTTTGCAAAGTTACTGGAAAGATATTTTCGCTATTATTTCAACAGTTCCGAATATCAATTTCCAACTGCATCCTATTACTGCAATTTTCGTTTTACCAATGGTGGATAATAGTCGTTTATCCCCCTTATCTCGACGGATGATTGCATTTGTTACATTAATGGCTAGAAGATCTATTTTATTGGATTGGAAAGAAATTAATCCTCCAACTATACGTCAGTGGTTTTCTTAAACTATCTCTTGTTTGAGCTTAGAAAAAATTAGAAGTGTTGTCTTTGATCCTTCAGTTAAATTTGAAGAAACTTGGAGACCATTTATTCAACATTTTCATATGAGTTAATTTGTCTTTTCCTAAAGCTCACTTTTATTATCCTTAATTATTTGGATGGAGGTACGGAGTTATTGGCACTACTGTACATATATGACGTAATTCTTTTCTCTCTTTTTTTGTTTTTTTTTTACTTCCTTTGTTCGCAATTACCATGAGTTTGGGAGTTTATTGTATATTGATTATCATCTATTTGAATGTTTATTTAAACAATTAACTATATACTCTCAAACTCTCTGTATTCATGTTTCATTTATGTTTGTTTAAAAATTAATAAAAAAAATTAAAAAGAAAGAAAGATTGTGTTTACAGTCACTGGGTGTCTGACTCTGAACATTAATGTGATCAGTAATTGTGTTATTGATATACTCTGGGGATTTGTACCGTCTCCTGTCTCTCTGTATCCTTCACCCTCACTCTCCCTCATCTCCAGGCTGAGGGGCGTCGGTCTCAAAGATTCTGGTGCCGCGGATTTCGTCTCCCCTCTCAGTACAAACCGATCACTGACGGAGCTGGACTTGAATGTTAATGAACTAGGAGATTCCGGAGTGAAACTGGTGTCCGCTGCTCTGAGGAATGCTAGGTGTAAAATACAGAAACTGGAGTAAGTACCAGACTGTGGGAGATTGTGTTTACAGTCACTGGGTGTCTGACACTGAACGTTAATGTGATCAGTAATTGTGTTACTGATAAACACTGGGGATTTGTACCGTCTCCTGTCTCTCTGTGTCCTTCACCCTCACTCTCTCTCATCTCCAGGCTGATGTAGGTTGGTCTCACAGATTCTGGTGTTGAGGATCTCGTCTCCGCTCTCAGTACAAACCCATCACTGACAGAGCTGGACCTGGGATACAACTCGCTGACAGACCGATCTGTCCCCGCTCTCCGCCGCCTCCCGCGTCTGGAGCTGATCGGGTGAGTGTTTGTGCTAATGTTTAATGTTATAAAATGTCAGCTTATCCGCGGATTTCCTGATGGTATATGTCTGTGAGTGTTGTTGAAGCATTAACCACAGTCCCCTGTTACTGACACTGTTGTGTAATCTGTTTATTTCATCTTTATTTTTCCATCTGTGTAGCCTGTGGAACAATCAGTTCAGTGAGACCGGGAGGAAGGAACTGAGATCTCTGCAGGAACCCAGACACGGATTGGCAGTGAAAGTGTGAACATCTGAATGTGTGAACATCCCCGCCCGGCATTTTGCCCGATTCCCCCGCCCTGCCCTTCAAGCTCCGGGCTTAACTCCCAACGGTATTACCGGACCCCGGCTTCCCTCGAACGTCCTGTGATGTCAAAAGCGGCACCGCAGAGACGTATATTTGACTCCTATCCAGCGGCGCTGCATATTCGGATTCCCCCAAATGGAACACCGGGGAATTATACGGAAAGGCCCGGGTAGCGGTGTGGAGTCGGGACTCGGCGGAGCTTACGAGAGTTAATGGCTCCTAACGACGACTCCTTTGCTTGCATCTTCGGAAACAGCTCGATTTCCACCTTTAATATCTTTATTATTCCCTTTCAGGGCTCTTTCGAAGACCCTGACCTGGAGTTACATACGGACTACGGTTTTCGGCGTTCCAGGACGGGCCGTTATTCGACATGCCATGGGTTTTTGGCCTGAGAGTCTCGTTCGTCTTTGGAAGCCTAAGATCGCGGGGCTCTGGAGCGGGCGGATCGAGGGTCGGTGTCATATGTATTGATATGTCTCCCGCTCGCTGTGAAAATCGGGGACACCTCCCTCTCCCTTATTAGGAAGAGAGAGAACCTGTGGTTTGTCGAAAGTCCGACGAAAATGCAAAGCCTTTTGGGAAACTTTGGTCTGTGGCTTTACTATTGCTTAGCACACGGTTGGGCTCGGTGACTCTACCGATGCGCTATTTTTGCTCGGGGGGGGGCGGGGTTGAGAGGGCGATCGTTGTTCGCTGCCACTTACGCGAGGCAGGAGACTTTGGGGTTCTCACATTTAACTGTCGTTCATTCATTGGGACACTTTTCTGTTTTCGTGGATGTTTGCGAAGAAAAAGCATTTCAGGATGTTTATTCTATACAGTTCTCTGACACTAAACTGTCAAAGGGGACGGGACTTAGTCTGGGACACAGGTGTTCTGGGTGGGATTATCCCGGGAGGGAATCCTTTTGCTCCCTTTGCTGAGGACAGTGCATTCTCCAGTCTGGCCGATATAATGATGTTAAATTGACAAATCCCTCGGCAGTGACCCTGGATCTGCAGCGATCTCGGACACGGCCCTGAAGTGTGTTTTTATAATCATCGGTTCCCCGATGCAGAGTGACGGTGAGAAACGGGACTGATTATTCAACCGGTCACTCGTTGTCGCCGGTCAGTTAATTGTGTGTGACTGTGAGTGAGTCGGGAGCAGCTTATTTATTCCCGCACGTCAGCAGCTCACACATTGTTTAATTTACATTTGTCATGATGAAATCAATAAACCGCTGTAACTTCCTGTCCTGGTGTCGGAATCGAGTCTCATTAGAGGAGAATAAGTGACCTGGGGTTACTGCTGCTCCCCCCCCTCCCCCCGCACCCGGTGAACTGCAATAACGGGTCGGAGCTCCTCACACTGGTACAGCAGTGTCTCAGCTCCAGGTTGAGGGATGTCAGCCTGATAGTGTCTGGTTCCCAGGACCTCTTCACTAACCATCCCCATGCAGGCTGACCACCGCTTCATCGCGCCCCAGATACGCGTATTAAACTGACCCCAACTTTCCTGTGCGCTCTCCTGCTTCCGAGACATTGGAAGCTCATATATTGTATAAAATCTGAACTGCATCCACAAAGGTCACGAACAACAGAATGGAAGCAAACAAAATGGGATGTCAGGTATAGAGTTAATCTCTCTCCACAACGTCACATCGCACATTAACATTGACTGAATCTCCCAGCACAAGACCTTACCTCACAGTCACCGGATCAGACACAGAGTGAAGCTCCCTCCACACAGTCCCATCACATACAACCCCGCTCAGACGCAGAGTGAAGCTCCCTCCACACAGTCCCATCACAACCTCCCAGGTGAGACACACAGTGGAAGCTCCATCGACGGAGACTTATCACACACTCCCAGATCAGCCACAGAGTGAAGCACCCTGAAAACCGTCCCGTCACACATATCCTGAATCAGACACAGAGTGAAGCACCCTGAAAACCGTTGCTTCGCTCAATCACAGGGCGAGAGACAGAGAATACCCTCCACACCATCCCCAATACAGTCCCAGCGTCAGACCGTGAGAAAATCCCACTCCGCGCCGTCCCGTTACAAATTACTTGTGTCAGACGCTGAGTTTGGATCTCTCCACAGCGTCACATCACACACTCACAGGGTCAATCATTGAGATAATTTCCCTCCGCACCATCCCATCCCGTGTGGTCTGCTCCTGTTCCTCTTTGTGTGTTTTAAGAGAAGGAATAATCAGACCCTTCTTGGGTCTGCAGGATGTCCCAGTGCGTGTTGTAGGGACCGGTGGTTGGAGCCCAGTTGTTCCTAAAACTATGTCAACCATTTAGCTGAGGGACCAAATTCAACATTTCCAAGTCTGTTATTGACACAAAATGTATATCGATATCTTGTTAATAACAGAAAATAAATATTTATATATTATGCATAAATGTTTATTTATATATTGACAATGATATAAAACTTATATTTCTATATTATTACTGACAGAGATTTGTATAATTTATGTTCCGTATGTTATCTGAATGTACTTGCCTGTGATGCTGCTGCAAGTCAGTGTTTCTCTGTACCTTTACCATGTAACCATATAACAATTACAGCACGGAAACAGGCCATCTCGGCCATTCTAGTCCGTGCCAAACGCTTACTCTCACTTAAACCCACCGACCTGCACTCAGCCCATAACCCCCCATTCATTTCCTGTCCATATACCTATCCAATTTTACTTTAAATGACAATATCAAACCTGCCTCTACCACTTCTACTGGAAGCTCGTTCCACACAGCTACCACTCTCTGAGAAAAGAAGCTCCCCCTCGTGTTACCCCTAAACTGAGGGGAACTGAGATCTCTGCAAGGATTCAGACCTGGACTGAATGTCAGTCTGTGAACATCTGAATGTGCGGAATGGCGATATTTTGGCCGATATCTCCCCCTCCCCTTTAATGGTCGCGCTCCAAGTTTAATTCCCAACGGCTTGAACGAAATTGGAACCAGTCTCGCGCTCTGTTACGTCCGAAGCGGTCCAGTAGTGATGTCATTCCACCTCATGTCCCCCCACTACTTTCAAATCTCTTACTATCTTTCCTTTCAGTTAGTCCTGACGAAGGGTCTCGGCCCGAAACGTCGACAGTGCTTCTCCTTATAGATGCTGCCTGGCCTGCTGTGTTCCACCAGCATTTTGTGTGTGTTCGCTGTAACTCCTGTTTATTTCTGCCTCTGCCTCATGAATGGTCCCGAGTTCATCCAGCTCCAGCTCCAGTTCCCTAACACGGTTTGTCAGGAGCTGCAGCTGGATGCACCTTTTGCAGGTGTAGTCATCAGTGACAGCTGTGCTCGCCCTGACTTCCCACATACTGCAAACGGAGCACTCAACTGCCCTAACTGCTGCCTGCATTACCTACTCCTAAGCTAATTAAATTAATTAAAGGAGCTTACCCGGCCTTACCTCACTTGGAGTGAAGCTCGAACTCAGCCTCTGCTCGCTTTTTAATTTTCCCCGTTGATCTCAGAGGCCGACATTCACGTGCTTGCGCAGTCGTGCCCTGTTCAAACCTCGCCTCTGCCTGATTGAGCCAAAGCCGTCCCACTCTGCCTTAGTCCGCTCCGACGATGCCCGCTGTATATGGCGGTCTTTCTTTTAAACCTTTGGCGCGCTACGTCACGCGCCTGCGCAGTCCAGCCTCTTTGCCCCGATCAGTTAAAGAAAACTTCTCTAAAAGCTGCTTTTCTTCTTCCCTCTCTGCCTCATGCTTCGATTTAAAAGACCGTTGAAAAATCCCTTTCCTGTTTTAAACCTTTGGCGCGCTACGTCACACGCCTGCTCAGTCCAGCCTCTTTGTCCCAATCAGTTAAAAAAAAACGGCTTCTCTCTGAGTTGTTTTTCTTCTTCCCTGTCCTCCTCCTGCTTTGATTTAAAAAAGCTGGTTGGGGATGGAAGTCTGGTCGCGACCGAGAACGATTCGTTGCATGGGAGCTGTGACTAGCTCCATCTGTAAAAGGATCTCTTCGACCGTGATCCCCCCACTGCGAGCCCGGTGCAATAACTCATCATTCCCCGGATAAAACACTGCCTTCCGGAACTCCTTCTTGGTGGTCAAAATACCGCCTTTCGCAACCAAATGCTCCATGCCCTCCACTCATTGTTCCATACTGATACCAGAATGCAAAATACATTGCACCCCGCGTTCATCTAAAGGCTGATTTATACTTGTGCGAACTGGCCACGCCGCAGCCTACGCCATGGCCCTGATTTTCACTGCTGCGTAGCTCTACGCCGTAGCCAGCATGCGTTGGTGTGCGCCAAAACGCTAGATGGCGGTGGGGTTTCTATGCCACTGTGCTGAGTTTCGTCATGAGAGACTTGGACGAGGAAATGCATTTCAGACATTTTCTCATGTCGGCAGGTAGATTTGACGATTTGGTTCATCTATTTCGTATCGGTGTACGCACAGCCTACAAACATGGCGGAAGAGTAGCAACCCGAAATGCGATGATACCAAGCTGACCAATCACAGTTCTTGCGCTCTGCGTATCCACGACGCGTGAGTAGCTTTTCTGGAGAGGTGTCGCCACCCTACTGCGTAGGGTACGTGACGCCTACGGCGTTGTTGCGACGCACAATTATAAAGAGCCTTTAAACCGATCAAAACAGGGCATCGGCCAAGGTTGGAAAGACAGCCGCCTTTGCATAACTCCACAGAGGCCTGCGACTCCCTGGAGCGGTCCGGCATGCTGGCACTATGTCCAGGAGCGAGTAGAGCAAGGACGGAAAAGGTTGTACTCGACACTACCCAGAAATTCCAAAGCCAGGTAAGGCTCCGTCCGTCCTGAAGATCTCAGGCCGTGAGAGTTTGAGACGTCTCAGAAATATGCTCTGACTCCTTACCGAACGAGAATCAAGACGGCAAAGGAAGAGGGAAGTTGTCCCTCTGTTAGTGGGGGAACAACGGTGTTCGTCTCCCTTTCTTTTTTGAGAAAAAAATGGCTCCCTGGCTTCCTTGCCAGTGGCCACAGCTGGGAGATACGCAATTTGCACCCAGCAACAAAACCAGACCAAACTGGCAGAAAAAATCCAAACGAAGCTTTCACATTAAAACAGCCATTCACTCAGATGTCCAAGGGATATTTTGAACTATCTGCAAAGTATATCACGAAATTAATACAGCAGTTTTTCCTCGGTTTCTCCCAGCTGCGCGCTGTGTCTGAACCGGAGAGTGCGTGATGGGATGGTGTGGGTCAGAGCTTCACTGCGGGTTGGAATCCGGGTGTGTGCGGAGTGAGCAGCTGCGTGTGTCTGTCCCCGGGATTTTGTGATGGGACGCCGTGGAGTGACCTTCACTCTGTGTCTGACCCTGTCAGCATGTGATTGATTGGTGCGGAGGGAGTTTCACTCAGAACCAGATTGTGGGTGTGTGTGATGGAACGTTGTGGAGTGACCTTCACTCTGTGTCTGACCCTGTCAGCATGTGATTGATTGGTGCGGAGGGAGTTTCACTCAGAACCAGATTGTGGGTGTGTGTGATGGAAAGTTATGGAGGGAGCTTCACTCTGTGCCTGACCCGGTAAGTGTTTGATGGGATGGTGCAGAGGGAGCTTCACTGTGTGTCTGACGCAGGAATTTTGAAATGGGACAGCCTGGGGGGATATTCTCACAGTGTGTGACACTAGGATTGTGTGATGGGATCGAGTGGAGGGAACATCACTCTGTGCCTGGCCCCAGGATTGTGGGTTGGGAAAATGCATACGGATCTTTAGTCTTTTCATGACCTCGGGATTGTCTGATGGGATGGTGCGGAGTGAGCTTCACTGTGTCTGACGCTGGCATTGCGTGAATGAACTCTGTGGCTGGAGTCCCCATCCCTCTCCTGTTCGCGGCCTTCGAGGACACAGCTTAGATATGTCACGGTGCATGGGCTTCCAATCTCTTTTGTCATTTATATCTGCGGAAGCAAGGAGAGCAAGCAGGAAGGTGGGAGTCCGGATAGTGCGTCTATCTGGGGTGCGAGGAAGCGGTGGTCAGCGTGGATGTGGGATGGGGTGTGAGGAGTTCCTGGGAACCAAACACTATCAGATTGACGTCCCTCAGCCTGGAGCTGAGACGCTGCTGTACCAGTGTGAGTACCTCAAACCCATTATTGCAGTTCACTAGGTGCAGGGAGCAGAAGTAACCCCAGGTCACTGATTCTCCTCTAATGAGACTCGAGACCGACACCAAGACAGGAAGTTACAGCGGTTTATTGATTTCGTCATGACAAATGCAAATGAAACAATGTGTGAGCTGCTGACGCGCGGGGATAAATAAGCTGCTCCTGACTCATTCACAGTCGCACACAATTAACTAACCGGCGAGAACCAGTGACAGTATGAATTCCGTTTCTCACCGTCACTCTGAATCGGGGAACCGATAATTACAAAATCACACTTCAGCGGCGTAAAGATCGCTGCAGATGCAGGTACAGGGACGAGGCGTTTGTTAACATCACTATATATCGGCCAGACTGCGGAATGACCCGTCCTCAGTAAAGCGAGGAGAAGGATTCTCTTCTCGGATAATCCCACCCCGGGACACTCTTGTCCCTGACTGAACCCCGGCTCCAGGGCTGTTTCTGTGTGTGTAATTTTCCGGGGTCTCACGTGGGTGAGCTCTCGAACTCGGACACCTCCGCAAGCAGCGGCGCTGGACATGAGGAGGAATGACGTCACTACGGGACCTCTTCGGACGTAACAGTGCGCGAGACTGGAGCCAATTTCGTTAAAGCCTTTGGAAATTAAACTTGGAGCGTGGCCATTAAAGGGGAGGGCGAGGAATCAGCCAAAGTATCGCCATTCCGCACATTCAGATGTTCACAGACTGATATTCAGTCCAGGCCTGAATCCTTCCAGAGATCTCAGTTCCATCTCGTTGAACTTACTGAAATCATTGTACCACAGGCTGAAACAGATAGAAGAATAACGATGAAATAAACAGATTACACAACAGTGTCAGTAACAGGGGACTTGGGTTAATATTTCAACAACACTCACAGACAAATATCACCAGAAAGCCCACGGATCCGCTGATAATTTATCACATTGAACATTAACACAAACACTCACTGGATCCACTCCAGACTCGGATGCGTCCGTATGAGGTGATGCAGAGCGGGGACAGATTGGTCTGTCAGCGAGTTTGCTTGCAGGTCCAGCTCCTTCAGTGATCGGTTTGGACCGAGAGAGGAGACGAGATTCTTGGCACCAGAATCCGTGAGACCGACATTGATCAGCCTGGAGATGAGAGAGAGTGAGTGTGAAGGACACAGAGAGACAGGAGACGGTACAAATCCCCAATGTTTATCAGTAACACAATTACTGATCACATTATTGTTCAGTTGCAGACACCCAGTGACTGTAAACACAATCTCCCACAGTCTGGTACTTACAAAAGTTGCTGTATTTTACACTCCGGGTTCCTCAGAGCCGCAGACACCAGTTTCACTCCTGAATCTCCCAGTTTATTCTCCCCAAGTCTAAACACAAACAGACAGATTGAGGAACAAAGTGATTCAAACCGTGTGTTTGAGCGCATTTCTGTCACTCGGATATTTCAGGAAACATTAAACTCTTCAGTAAATCACTGATCGGAGTTCCCATCACTGTCAATGTCCCTCACTGCCCAGCTCCAGGGTATTTGCCGAATATCAGTAATTTAGTCTGTGTGACCCTGAAACCGCCACATATTGTGTCTTATTACCCAACTGATAAGTGCTCCTGACGTCAGGGTCGGATGGGGCGGGGCCGAAGGGTGGCAGAAAGCGAAAGTGAGGAAGATTTGTGAATCAGAAAGTGTCGATGGGAGATGGTAGAAGTGAAGCCACCTGAGGAAAGGGGATGGGGAAGAGAGAAACTGCAGTAGGAAGAGAGATGTCACGGGTGGAAGGGGATCAGGAAGAGAGTTCCCACGGGAGGATGGGGGATGGGGAAGAGAGATCCCACGTGACGGAGGGGCATCAGCATGAGAGATCCCACAGGAGGAAGGCGATGGGAAAAAGGGATCCCACGGGCGGAAGGGGTTTGGGATGAGAGATCCCACGGGAGGAAGGTGGATGAGGATGACAGGTCCCACTGGAGGATACCGATGCGAAGGGATATCCCCCCAAGATGAGGTGATCCAGAAATAGATTGTACGGGAAGGGTGTGGCTGATCTGACGCCCACAATCGGAGGAGGAGATGCGCCCAAAGGGTCTGTGTATCTGGTAGTGAGCACAAGTCACACGGAAGAATTGATGGTGATAGTCACACATCGGGAAGGGCAGGCGAGGACAATCTCACAATGGTATTTCTTTGCGTCTCACTGGGACAGTCTGCTGACGGTCTCTTGTCCTTCACCGGGAAGGGGGTGTGAATCTCTGACCCACCTGCTGCAGTCAGTGTCGGTCTGGGTGTCAGTAGCAGTGAGAAGGAACATTGACAATGGACGTGTCACAGGCAGCGAGAAACACGGCCATTCCTGTGATTTACTACCTTTAAAGCAATGGCCGTTGTTCACTGATCTGATGAAGTCTCCAACATCCCTTCACAAGGAACTACAGAACCCTCCCTTCCATGGGGAGTTACTGACTGATCCCCTGGGCATATGTCACAGTTCTCCACAATCTGATTTACAACAGTTTTACCCAAATTCCTTTTCATTGAAACAACACAATTGAACAGTTTCACAGTTCAGAGTGAGAGATAAATCAAGTTACTGCAACTCCTGGCACTTGTGCAGCACGGGATCCAGCCACTGGATTCCTTTACACTGAATGTCGCAGGCAGTAACGTCGAGGTGTTTTATTGTATCACAGAGTCCGATGACACGAGATAGGACCGCGCAGTCAGTCGGGGTCAGTGTCATTCCACTGAATGAAAGTTTTTCCACAGATTCCAGTGCGGCCTGAGCCAGTCCACGATTCTGAGACTCAGACAGGTAGCGCAATGCTTTCAGGAGTCTCCTTTTCTCATCTTCAACATCTGTGGTAAAGAGGGCAAATGCAATGTTGGCATTTATTTCAAGGGGAATCGAATGTAAAATCAAGGAAGTAATACTGAGCCTTTACAAGACATTCGTCAGGTCGCAGTTGGAGAATTGTCAACAGTTTTGGGTCCCATATTTAAAAACATAGAACATAGAACAGTACAGCTCATTACAGGCCCTTCGGCCCACAATGTTGTGCCGACCTTCAAACCCTGCCTCCCATATAACCCCCCACCTTAAATTCATCCATATATCTGTCTAGTAGTCTCTTAAACGTCACTAGTGTATCTGCCTCCACCACTGACTCCGGCAGTGCATTCCACGCACCAACCACTCTCTGAGTGAAAAAACCTCCCTCTAATATCCCCCTTGAACTTCCCTCCTCTTACCTTAAAGTCATGTCCTCTTGTACTGAGCAGTGGTGCCCTGCGGAAGAGGCGCTGGCTGTCCACTCTGTCTATTCCTCTTAATATCTTGTACACCTCTATCATGTCTCCTATCATCCTCCTTCTCTTAGAAAGGAAGTGTTGCCATTGGAGAGTGTCCAGAGAAGGTTCACGTGGATGATTCCGGGTGTGAAGAGGTTAACATATGAGGAGCGTTCAGCAGCTTTGGGCCTGTACTCAGTGGAATTTAAAAGAATGCATGGGGATCTCCATGAAACCTACCGAATGTTGAAAGGACAAGATAGGGTAGATGTGGAGAGGACGTTTTCTATGCTGGGGGTATCCAGAATTAGAGGGCACAGCCGCAAAATTGTTGGGCGACCCTTTAGAACAGAGGAAGGAAGGAATTGTTTTAGCCAGCGAGTAGTAATTCCGTAAAGATGGCGGCGGAGGCCAAGTCCGTGAATGTATTTAAGGCGGAACGTGATCAGTCATGGCATCAAAGGGTAGGCGAGAAGGCTAGTGGATGGGGTTGAGTGGGATCCAATTCAGCCATGATGGAATGGCGGAAGAAACTCGGAGGGCTGAATGGCCTGATTCTGAATCCGAGCTGTGTGAGACTTCCTTTGCTGGGGCTCGATATTCGAAATGTAAAGGCTTGCTTTCAGTTTTGTCAACTCTCCAGATATTCGGCGCGAGGGAAATATTCGGCTTTCTCTCTGACCGACGGGAGTGTTTGTTTATAAATCTCATAGAGGCCTCTAGGTGCACACCCCGTGGCCCGGAAGGGGCCAGGTGTTGTGCAAAATGCAAATTGATTCCTGTCCTCCAGCTACAGCAACAAAACCCTGTCTCCCAGACTCTAACAGTCTCTAAACAGGCCTCTAATCACACGTATTCAGACTCTTAAAGTGAAATAAAGACTTTGAGGTTTCCGTTCCATCGCTTACCTTTCAGATGCGCGGGCACTTCAGATAAACCCCGCTCAGCGTCCATGTAGGCGAACTGGCCGTCACCTGTTCAAACAGATTAACCTGCATGAAGTCTGTTCTGTGTAATACTGTAAATTCATCTGTATTTACATCTGTAACACACAATGTATTGTTCACCGTACCACGTTCCCGTATTTCATTCAATATTCTGCTCAGCTCCGGTAAATGATGATGCAGTTTCACAAAGGATTGCCACATCATTCTCTGGGCCCCGGAGCCCTTCTCCATCACCAGATCCAGGAGGAGTCTGGAAGCACCCGCTCGGTTTCCCTTCTCCGCGAGCTCAGTCACCCTCTGTAATGAACAATGGGGAATATATTGAGGAGCGGAAGGATGGGTACAAATCTACCCTGGACATGGACTGACCCAACACGTTCTGCTCGCCACAGATCACTAACAGCCATTGAAGAGTTCATAGTGTGAGAAAATTTTTAAAAGAAGCAAGAGGGGGCAGTGGGGAGTTCCTATACGCCATAGATTGCGGGGTAATTATCTACGGCAAGTTTTAAGTGGAGCACACATAGCATGAATGAGCCAGAAATAGATTGGGGAGTTTAAACATTGTGCCAGAGATGGTTCAGTGAGGAGAGGTGGAGGTTTTAGGTAGATTTTGAGTAGTATTTTACCTCTCCATTTCACGGTTAGATCAGTGGGAAAGCCTGGCAGAACAGTGGAATGCTCTTCCTACATAATGTGGCAAGACACGGAGACCTCTAGTGTCCCTGACAACTGAACCTTCAGGAACTGCGCTGAGGAAATGGAGCTGCAGCTGGATGAACCCAGGATCACTCGGGAGGCTGAGAGGTTGACTGACAGTTTATACAGATAGTGAACGAAATACAAAGGGCAGGACACGGGTAACTGGGTGACAGTCAGAGAGGGGAAAGAGGATGGAGAGACACTGCAGGAAACTCCTCTATACAGGTGTACAGCGATCTGTTTCGGGGTGTGACCAGCAGGAGAAAGCCACAGCAATTATGCCTCCGGCACTGAGATTGGTATTGTGACTCATAAGGATTGAGAAGAGTGAGCTGCATTAATAGGGGAATTCAATGGTTAGAAGAAGAGGACGGATATTCTGTTGACGAGAACACGATTTCTGGATGGCGTGTTACCAAGGTCAGTATATCTAACATCAAGTCTGAAACTTTTTTAAGTGCAGGGTGAGCAGCCGCCGGTCGTGGTTCACATTGGTAACAATGACAAGAGCAGGAAGTGTGAAGAGGTCCTGCAAAGTCAGTTCATGGAGTTAAATGCTGTGCTAAAGGGCAGGACCCCCAGGGTTGAGTTCTCAGACCGCTACCCGTACCGCGTGCTAGTGAGGCCTGAAATAGGACGATGATAGAGTCTGAGTGTGACTGATGAGATGGTGCATGACCGAGGGCTTCTAAAGTTTGAATGATTGGGATCTCATCCAAGCAAGGCGGGACCTGGACAGAGAGGGTTGATTTGCACCCGAACTAAAGGGAGACTGATATTTTTGAAGGAAGGTTTGTTAGCGCTGAGGGTTGCGGGGTTGGGATGGTGCGGGGTGTTAAGCTTGATTTGCAGGATTTGAAGAAACAGAACGGATAGTGGAGTGGTTGTGTGGGAAATACGTTGTTAAGCCGATATACAAAGTCAGGAAATTAAATGTTGAACATAGTGAAACTAATGTTCGGAAATATATATTATTTGAATGCAGGGAGTATTGTAGGAAAGGCAAATCCGCTTGGAGCATTGATCAGCACATTGAATTACAGGACCGAAACCATCAAGGAGGTGGCGTGGGACTAGCAGCTCAGCATTCGTGGATCCATTTGAGTAAGACACGATTCAATAGAGTGAGAGGGATGAAAGAAGGCGGGGGGACATAACTAGTCATGAAAAATGAAACTCAGACAGGGCAAACTAGAGAGCTTGTCTACTGAGGCTACACGGCAGAAACTGAGCAGTAAGAGACGGACGGGATTATGTTAAAGAGCACCCAATAGCCAGTGGGATATCTGAGAAGATCAAATGTGCAGAGAAGTCGCGAGACAGTTCCAAGAAACACAATATAATTCAAACTTTCCATTTAGTAATTGGACACTCATAATTCAAAGATCTAGATAGTATGGTGTTGGTCAAATATGTCCAGGGAAGTTTATGTAATCAATATTTTGAGGTCATAACTATAGACGGTGCCTACTGGAATTCTATTCGGGAACAGGACAGGGCAGTTGACAGAGGTCACTTTGCATCTGGTGATCACAGTCCTATTAGTTTGAAGATCATTATGAAAAGGGTAGGTCTGGTCCTCAGGTTAAGATTCTATATTGGAGAAAAGCCAGTTTTAAGGGTATCAGAAAGGATCTGAGGAAAGTACATGGTGACCGGATGTTTCCTGGTACAGATATGTTTGATAAACGTGAGGCCTCTGAAACTGAAATTCTGAGAACAATGATTTCGAAAGTATAAATGACCATAAGTAGAGTCTGAATGCCCCTGACAAAATAAAAGGCAAGTGTAAGATGTTTAGGGAAACTTGTTTTTTGGCATATACTGAGGCCCTGGTGAAAAGGAAGGAGCCCATTGCAATTATAGGCAGGAAGAAACAAATGAGGTACTTGATGAGTATAATAAATGCAAGAGTTATGGAAGGAGGAAATCAGGAGGACTAAGGTACGGCATGAGTTTCCTCTAGCAGACAAGGAAAAAACAGAATCTCAAACTCTTCATCAAACAAATTCTGAAGAGAAGTAGACCAACGAACGAAATTGGACCTCTTGAAGTTCATAGTGCTGAAAAATGTGGGGGAGGCTTTAAATCGGTTTTTTGTTGCATTTATATTTTCTCAGGGAGCATGCAGAGTACAGTATTTGGAGTGAGGCGAAACAACAGTGAGATCATGGACTCTATAGTGATTACAGAGAAGGAGGTGTTTGCTGTCTTGAGACAGATTAGGAAGGTTAAATCCCCAGGGTTTTCCTTAATAACTTGTTTGAGGCTAGTGCAGAAATTACAGGAGCTATATACGGAAGATAACTATTCTTCTTCTTCTTCTGTTTGAAAAGGCTTCAAGAATAAGCCAGTGATTTACAGGTTGGTGAGCATAACAGGTTGGTAAAGCTATTGACAGGTATTCTAAGGAAATGGATATGAGTATTTGGATAGACAAGGATTGATGAGGGGTAGTCAACACTAATTTGTACCTGGTAAATCCTGTCTAACCAGTCTGATAGTTTCTCGAGGAAGTTAACAAGAAGGTACTGAAGGCCAGGCAGTGGATGTTTTTTACATGGACTTCAGCAAGTCCCACATGGGACCTTGGTCAAAAAGATTCATTCGCGTGGCATTCATGACACGGTAAGTAGATAGTTTTTACACTGAATTCATGACAGAACCTCGGAGAGGTAGTGGATGTTTTACTATCTGACTGGACGCCTATGACGGGTTGTGTGCTGCAGGTATGACGTTGCTTGGCATATATATAAACCCTCTGGATGATAATGCGGTAAACTCGTCCAGCAAATTTATGGATGACACCAAGTGCATAACGAGGAAAGTTATCAACGCTTGCAGTGAGACCTGTACCAGTAGGGGAAAAAATGGACTGAAAAAGTGACAGGTAGAAGTTAATGAAGATGAAGTGTTCTATTTTGGAGGACAAATCAGAAAAAGGCAGATGGTGAGTGGTAGGGCATCGAACAGTACGATAAAACTAAAATATTGGGGCGTACAGATACATTATTTATTGAAAGTGTTGAAGGTACTACTACTACATCGACTCAAGCCTAGGGGGTCGGCGTCGGGCAGATTGCCGGACTCTCCACTCCTCCCTCTCCCTCATCAGTGTGTTCAGTTCATCTACAAGAAGCGCTGCTGTCTTCTACGAGTGTATTTACCATAGTCTTGGGAGGGCGCCCAGGGCTCATCCTCCCATGCTTGGGCTCCCATGTGATGACTAGGCTGGCACGTAGCTCGGATGGCGAAAACAGTGCCCGGCTAGTTGCCGTCTTCTCGCCACGATTTTAGTAGTGAACATCGGTAGTTCGTCATAGAACTCGACGTTCGTCATTGGCTGTTGCCGACTCACGTCAAGAGCCATCCGGAGCATTCGTGTATAGCAACCATCCAGTGACTTTCGCATGGTCTTGGTGAGTGCCCACGTCTCGCATCAGTACGTGAGAATGGACTCTGTGACTGCTATGAAGATCCTCTTTTCAAGCCCTCTGGTCAGGTTCGACTTCCAGATTTCCTTCATGTTGTTCACAGCCCTCCACGCCAGCGCCTTCCATATCTTTCCGAGTTCTTCTCCGAACACATCATTCTTGACCCGAGCAACCTGAAGCCACAGACTTTCTTAATGGTATCATTCCTTACGGTCTTGAGAGTACCTTCAGCACAGTTAAACGCCATGTACTGTGCCTTTTTAGCTTTTAGGTGAAGTCCAACTTTACTGCACTCAATTTCCACTTCTGTCAGTAGCTGCTGTGTTTTCTCCATCTGGTCAGAGAACAGGACTATGTCATCTGAAAAATCGAGATCTGTGAGCGTAACTGGTCTGACCCTTTTGGTTCGTCCTGTTTTACGGTAAAACGAAGCTTGTCATGATCTTTGGTAGCTTGACGTAGAGCAACGAGCCGGGCACTGTTTTCGCCACCCAAGCTACCTGCCAGCCTAGTCAAAGGACAATTATAAAGATGTAGGGTGCCAGAGAGTCTCCTTGCAGCACACCAGCTAGTAGCTCGCACTCTGCTGTTTCTCCGTCTGCTGATACAACTTTCGCCATGTTTTTGGTATAGCTGGACTCTATTACTCTTAGTAGACGGTGTGGCACTCCGTAAGCTTTCAGGATCTTCATCATTTTACCTCGGTGAATGGAGTCAAAAGAGTTGTGAAAATCGATGAAAGTATGCACGTCTGGTAGGCTGTGCCTCTTGACTTCCTCGATGATTCGACGGAGAGCAAGTTGTGCACTTCTGCCGAAAACCATTCTTATTGAATCTTAGCTTAGGGCCAATGGCGGTGCGAATCCTGTTCAAGATCATCCGATTGTACAGCTTTGCAGGTCAAGCTGACACCGCGATATTTATCTGTCTTCTTGAGGGATCCAGACTTGGGGACTGGGATAATGTTTGACCGTGACCACTGTTGTTGTTTATCGCCTTTCAAAAGTGCCGTATTACATATGTCCAGCAAGATGTCACCCAGGTCGCAGTTCTTCAGGACATCTGGTGGTATCCCGTCTGGTCCAGCGCACCTGCCCTGTGTCAGTGTACAATATACTTTGCTTTCTTCAGTTGCTCAATGGTGAATGGGCCGTCATCGATGTCAACTTGCGTTAGTATCGTGGGTATGTCCTCTTCTTCTTCCGTGATCGTTTGAGGGCTTCCCAGCAGGTTCTTAAAGTGGGTGAACCATGTCTGGACACCTAGCACTGCTGTTTTACCATTTATTTGACATGATGGGGACTTCTTCCGTCTGCTGATCTCGTTGACTAATCGCCATGCTTCTCCATGCTGCTTGTCTTCATCAGCAGCCTTTACCTCTCTAACTCTCTCAGCTAGTTCCTCTTCCTTCAGTTGGTCGTAGGTGGCAAAGGTAGATTGGGCTGTATGGAGAGATGTTAGGACAAAGGACTTCATATATAAAAGTACTGAATGCAGAAATTGGGATATTATGTTGAAATTGAATAAAGTGTTGCTGTGGTCTATCTCGGAGTACTGTGTGCACAGACCTATACAGTAGATAAGATTGAAAGAGTGCAGAACCCTATGCTCTACACACTCTTCACACATGACTACACCCGCATCTACACCTCCAACTCCATAATTAAATTTGCGGACGATACCACAGTGGTTGGCCTGATCTCAAACGGGGATGAAACAGCGTACAGACTCGAGGTGGATCATCTGACGGAGTGGAGTAAGGACAACGACCTGGTCCTTAACAGTTCTAAAACAAAAGAGATGATCATTGACTTCAAGAGATCAAAGGACAGAGTACACACCCCGCTCCATATACATGTAGAGGTAGTAGAAAGTGTGGAAAACCTAAAGTTCCTTGAAGTTATTTTGTCAAAACAGCCGACATGGAGCACCAACACTTCGCTGCTTGTAAAAAAAAGTGGCACAACAAAGGCTCTTCTTCCTCAGAAAGCTGAGACAGGCCAAACACCCAGAAAATTTGTTGCTTAACTTCTACAGAAGCACAATTGAAACCACCCTGAACGACAGCGCCACAGTGTGGTATGCCAGCTGCACAGCTGCTGAGCAACAAGACCTGCATCACGTGGCGAAGGCGGCCCAGCGAATTGTCAGGATGAAGCACTCAGGACTGGACACCATCTGTTCCAACAGACTCAGGAGGAAAGCTTACCCCGGCCACTCCATGATTGACCCACTGCCGTCCAGCAAAAGGTTCAGGACACTAAAAGCCAGAACAAATAGATTGAGGAACAGCTTCTACCCCAGAGCAGTGGCCTCCATCACACCACTCCCACAGAACAATGACTGAAACTGTGAGCACGCACAAGGACTCAAATACTTGCACTAATGGCACTTTGTGCATTACTGTCATATTCTGGTGCTGCCGCAAATTATTTTCTGCTTCTTATCTATTTAATACTGTTTTTCAATTACAGTCTTGTTTTTATCTACCGCTTTGTCTGATTGCCTGAGAGGAAGCCAAACAGAGTTTCATTGTACCTATGTATAATGACAATAAAGATCATTCAATTCAATTCAATTCAATTCAAATCAATTCAAATTCAATTCAGAGTAAATTTACAAGGATCTGGCCAGGATCTGCGGACATGAGAGATATAGGAAGTCTGAATAGGTTAGGACATTATTACCTAGAGTGTCGGAGAATCAGGGGAGATGTGATAAGAGGTATACAAGTTTATAATAAAAAAGTATAGATAGGGTAAACGCAAAAAGGACTTACAAATGTCACAGTCCAGTGCGTGAACCAGTATTCCAGTTCACGGTCCGGGCCGTGAATTCCGTACTCCGATTATCCCTTGTTTCCGTTGGGTGCCATAATAGAGGCACCTGATTCTCGTTTTAAATACCTCTGGGGTCCAGTAATACCTTGCTGGACCGTTCCTGTTAATACTCTGGTCAGTAGCCTCGTCAGTAACCTAGTCCGTCACCATGCCAGTAACCTCGTCAGTAACCTCGTTAGTAACCTCGTCAAATTAACCCGACAGAATGAGACCAGAACCGCTGTATGTTGACCGCTTCGAGGGTTTGCCGCTCTCCTGAGTGGGGAGCGCTATCCGCGTTCCGTGTCCCGTGGCTAAGACGAATCCCGGCTCTGGGTCCTGTATCCAAGGATGAGCCCCGACTCAGTGTTCCGTGTTCTGTGTCTAAGAAGAGTCTTGGCTTTATGTCCTGTGTCCATGAAGGAGCCCCGCTTCAGTTTTCTGTGTCCCGTGTCTAAGGAGAGTCCGAGCCAAGCCAAGCCGACAGCCGAGCCAAGAGCCGGGCCAAGAGCCGAGCCAAGACAAGTCCAAAAGCCAAGCCAGGACAAGCCCAAGAGCCACGCCCAGTCAAGTACAAGAGGCAAGACAGAGTCAAGTCCAAGCCAAGTCCGAGTTAAGTCAAGTCCCTAGCCCAAGTCTAGGTTTTCCGGTTTGTCTCTCTTCATCTCTCTTAATGTTATCATTTTCTCCTCGCGCCTCGGTTTACCTAGCATCCTTAGTAAATATAGTCCAGTTCCCAGTAAATTCAGTGTCTGTCTCTTGCGTTTGGACCCGCTACCTCCTCCACCTCCCCCCCCCCCCCCCCTCCCCAGCAACAGAACGGTCCTGCCAGACATGGACCCAGCGACACAAGCACTGTCGTTAAACTCTCGCCGTTCAATGCCCATTTGGTTGAAACCATTTCAACCCCTCACCCCACCGGTCCGGGTCGCCGATGATCCGTGCAAGCCTATTGGATCGCCAGAAGGCTCCCATGGAGGGGAGGGGCGGGGGGTGGTACAGTCATAATACGGTGGGGTCCGTATTCCGATTCACGATCAGGGCTGTGGATGCCTTACTCCGGTTATTCCGTCTTTCCCTTGTTTCCGTTCGGTGCCGTAATTGAGGCACCTGATTCTCGTTTTGGGTTGGGAACATAAATAGTTCTGGGGTCCAGTGATTCCTTGCTGGATCGTTCTTGTTAGTACCCTGGTCAGTTACCTCGCCAACATCCTTGACAGTAACTTCGCCAGTATTCTCGTCAGTAAACTCGTCAAGTCAACCCTCCGGAGTGAGACTAGAGCTGTTGTCTTTCGTCCTATGTCGCCTCGAGGGATTGCCGCTTTCCTGAGTGGGGAACTGTCTCCGTGTTCCGTGTCCAGTGTCTGAGAAAAATTCCGGCTCTGGGTCCTGTATCCATGGAGGAGCCCCGGCTTACTGTTCTGTGTCCCGTGTCGAAGCAGAGTCCGAGCCAGGCCAAGTCCAAGAGACGAAAATACAAAATGCTGGCAGAACTCAGCAGACCAGACAGCATCCATTGGAGGAGGTAGCGGTGAAGGGTTTCGGCCCGAAACGTCGTCACTACCTCCTCCCATAGATGCTGTCTGGCCTGCTGGGTTCTGCCAGCATTTTGTATTTGTATTTATTTCCAGCATCTGCTGATTCAATCGTGTTGTCCAAGGGACGAGCCCGAGTCAAGTCGAAGCCAAGTCCGAGTCAAGTCCGAGCCATGCCCGTGTTCTAGTCAAGAGCCAGGTCTATACCCAGGTACCGAGTCCCGACCAAGACCCGAGTTCCGCGTCATGACCTGAGTTCCCTGTCCAGTTCAAGTTCCAAGCCCAGGTCTAGGTTTTCCGGTTTGTCTCTCTTCGACTATCTGCGTGTTATCATTTTGTCCTCGTTCCTTGGTTTACCTAGCGTCCTGATAAAACATAGTCCAGTTCCTAGTACTTTCTGTGTCCGTGTCTTGTGTTTGAGTCCACTACCAACGCCCCTTGTAACAACTACTGAGGTTGGGTGGAAGTAGAATTAGAACTAGAGGTCATGGGTTAAAGATGAAAGGTGAAAGGCAATATGAGGGCCTACATCTTCGCTCAGAGGTTGGTGAGAGTTTGCAACGTGCTGCCATCGGAAGTGGTTGGTGTGCATTCGATTTCAAAATTTAAAAGCAATTTGGATAATTTGGACCCACGGGAGGGGTGGGTGCAGATCAATGGGGCTAAGCAAGTTATTAGGTCAATGTGCACTACATTGGCCGAAGAACCCATTGTTATACTGTGGAGTTCAACTGCTATGACTGGGTCGGACTGTAACAGGGTCACTGCCGATTTTTTTCAGAGGTAAATCGCTGGTGAAAAGGTTAACAATTCACTGCCAGGATCCATGAAGGTCCAATGACAGCCTGCAGCTGGGTACTGGCAGTGAGGAGCAGGTGGCAATCACAGGGCTTTTGTGCATGTTAGTAACGCAGAGAAGGAATTTTGGAATGGAACTGTCAGCTGTCTTATAAGAAATGTAATGGTCAGGTACAGTTTATAGCTCTTCGTTAAAATTCAGTTTGGGTGGCAACAGATGAATGTGCCTGGGTAATTCTGTGTTATCTATGGATGTTTGGAATATTTTCAATGATTCTAATTTTTGCAATTCTCAGTGCTAACTTTACATGCTGTGGTAATTATAACCGCTACACGGAACTGTCACAAGGAGCAGAAGGTACCTGAGCCACAAGGCACGACTGGGTATTTGAACAAATGAAAGAGATTCATTCGGTCAAACTAGAGATAATAGTCAAGTGCTGTCTGTTCGAGTTATTCTGTGGGATCCAATGACAGGTAAAGGGTGGAGAAAGAAGACAATCTCTATGGATTGTGTGATCCCAGGAGTCTTCAAGGCAACACTGTTGCATGGTCGCTGAGGAGAAGCATTGGAAACATGTTGGGAAGTTGGACAGAGTAAAATAAAGCCTTTCTCTGTCCACTGCCAGTACCCATCACATGTCACATCACTAACAATCACCTTTCAATCGCTGACTATATCCTAACCCGACTAAAAATGAATGTGTTCAGATAATGGGAGAGACTCCTGTCACATCTTGTACCTGCCAAATGGCGGCAGGCCTGGTCTGTCTCGTTGACCCACACAGACCTGTTGCCTTACATCTGTTCAATCAGTCTGTCGAAGAATCTGCTTTCAATTACTGTCTTTTTCACTTACGTGATACATTCGCCCAGTGAAGTGATCCTTGCCGGTTAACATGAGGCCAAGTCCTTCCACACCCTCTTCAATCGCCTGCTCCAGTTGCTCCATGTAGAATCTCGTCAACCGGAGCAGTTGGTGGTCGTCACAAATTGACAGGAAGGCGGAGAAAGCGGAACTCAGATCTGTGAACAGACACAGAACATAGAACAGTACAGCACAGGAACAGCCCTTTTGTGTCACCATGTTTGTATCGACCGAGATGTCAACATGAAACATCTACATGCTCGTGGTTTATATACCACCAGTCCCTGCCTGTCCATGTGCCTATCATGTGCCTTTGTAATTCATACAGCATTGTCCTGAACCTTGTCAGGAGACTCCACATTGTTCATGTAACGGACAAACCAGAACTACACACAAACTGCAACTGGGCACTGATCAAACTTCCCTATCGCTGAGGCATGACTTTCTATATTAGTACTCCAATGCTGTAGATCGTCTTTACGGTCCGACTATATGCACGATATGCACTTGTACATCTCCCCATACATCAATTCTCCTCAGTCTTGCGCTTTACTGTCATGAAATTTCCTCTTACATTTCACTTCTCAATAGGCACCTCCTCACACTATCCCCCATTAAAGTCCAGTTGGCATCTCTCTGCCCATGCTTTTAGCGGATCAATATTCTAATGTATACTTTGACCAACAACCTTGATTTTCACAACTCCGCCTCGTTCTCTATCGCCTGTAAATTTGTGAATCAGCGAAATCAGAGTTTTCCCAAGTCATGGATAGATATCACTGAAAACAGAGAGTTCATTACGGAACCTTGCGGAGCACGACTGCTCACAGAACTCCAGGCAGAAGAATGCCTCGCCGCCAATACCTGTTTTGTATGGTCAAGACAACTTTGAATTAAATTTTCTATCAGACTATTGCAAGAAACCATTTTGCAAGTTTCTCTAACATCCATGCCTTCAAAATTCACTGTTTTCCCTTCATCATTCCAACACGAAAATATCAGTCAAGTTTTCAGAACATAGCCCAGTGCGCTGAGCCCATGCTGACCATCTCTAGTAAATCTATCCTATTACAGATACAAGTAGAATGTCCCGCTAGGACGTTTCAACACGAATCCCTCTGTTACTGATACAAGGTTAACCAGCCAAAGATATATTAGATTACCTTTATGGTTCTTCTTAATCTGACAATTAGCACTGACTATTCCAGTGACGGCGGAGGGATGTTTTCTTCAGTCTCCCGACCCTCCCCCTTGATAGAAACAACGAATCCTCAATGACAGAGAAGGTCTTCTTTTGGTATCGCTTTTTGAGGCTGACTCAATACTGGAGAAGTATCTCCATGATGGAAATGACTGAGTCTGCAAATTTCTGCAAATTTTCCCTGATTCTATGCAGTGGTCCCTCCATAACAGATGTTGATGCAGAAAATTTGCAGGCTGTCTATGGTACTCTGTAGAAATTTGCAAATAACGTTTCTTTGTTGTTATATATATATATATATATATATATATACACACATATAGATATAGATGTAGATAGAAACACACAATAACCATTGTACATAGAATATTTACACAACCTAAAAACTGGGTGGTACTTGAAATGTTTGGTAATATGCTTACTATGAATATGTAGAATGAGTATTTTAAAATCATATGTCTGATTTTATTTATTAACAGAAGATTAGAATAACAAACGCCGAATGTTTTAATAAGATGGCGTCGGCGTACAGCGGCAGGCACGGTCAGACACCCAGTTTTTTGAGCTCCAAGAGGTAGGTTGCGCGCCTGAAGAACAGGAGATTGTCTAACGATTAGTAATGCTCATTCAAGAATCACTTGATTCCGGCATAGTTCTGGAAGACTGGAAATCTGCACTCTTTCAAAAGGGAGGGAAGCAGAAGAAAGGAACATAAGAACGTAAGAACATAAGCGATAAAAGCAGGAGTAGGTCAATCGGCCCCTCAAGCCTGCTCCGCCATTCAACAAGATCATGGCTGATCCAATCTTAACTCTAGTTTTCACCGAATCCCACAAGGCAACAGTGCCAATCAACAGGGCACCATGCCGCCCATTTTATTTTATTTTATTATTCATCCCGCCCAAACCCATGTGATCACCTGGGGAAAAAAAAACGAGTTGCCAATTGAGGAGAAAAAATCTGGAAAATTCCTCTCCGACCCAGCCAGGCTATCGAAAACTGGTCCAGGAGATCACATGTCTGATCTAAACCTAGCCTCATGTCCACTTACCTGCTCGCTCACCGTATCCCCTAATGCCATTTTTATCCAGGAAAATGTCTATCTCCGTTTTGAATTCATTGAGTGTAGTAGCTTCCACAGCTCTCTGGGGCAGTAAATTCCACAGCCCCACTACCCTCCGAGTGAAGAAATTTCTCCGCATCTCAGTCCTGGAACGGCATCCCTTTATTTTAAGATTATGCCCCCTAGTCCTAGTTTCACCCATCGTTGGGAACATTCTCCCCGCATCCACCCGATAAAGCCCCTTCACAATCTTATATGTTTCAATAAGATCGCCTCTCATTCTTCGGAACTCCAATGAGTAGAGTCCCAATCTACTCAACCTCTCATCATACATCAACCCACCCATCCCCGGAATTAACCTAGTGAACCTTCTCTGCACTGCCTCTAGAGCCAGTATGTCCTTTCTTAAATATGGACACCAGAACTGCACGCAGTACTCCAGGTGTGGTCTCACCAATACCCGGTACAACTGCAGTAAGACCTCCCTGTTCTTATACTCTATCCCCCGAGCAATAAAAGCCAGCATTCCATTGGCCTTCTTGACCACCTGCTGCACTTGCATACTAACTTTTTGTGTTTCCTGCACCAGCACCCCCAGGTCCCTTTGCACAGAAGCACTTTCCAGTTTTTCTCCATTTAGATAATAACTTGCTCTATTATTTTTCCTGCCAAAGTGCAAGACCTCACACTTGTCAGTATTATATTTCATCTGCCAAATGGCTGCCCAATCACTCAGCCTATCTATGTCCCCCTGCAGGGTTTCAATGTCCTCCGCACTCATTACACTCCCTCCTATCTTTGTGACATCAGCAAACTTCGATACGTTGCACTTAGTCCCTTTCTCCAAATCATTAATATAGATTGTAAAGTGTTAGGGTCCCAACACCGACCCCTGCGGAACACCACTAGTCACCAAGGAAAATACAGGCCAGTTAGCCTGACCTGGGAAGATGTTAGAATCGATTGTTGAGGATGTGGTTTCCATGTGTCTGGAAACGCCTAAGAATATAGGCTGAAGTCAGCATGGTTTCCTGCAGGGGAAATCTTACGTTGCAAATTTGTTGGAATTCTTTGAATAAATAACAAGCAGGATAGACAAAGGAGAATCGGTGGATGTTGCGTACTTGGATTTTCAGAAGATCTTTGACAAAGTGTAGCACATGAGGCTGCTAAACAAGGTAAGTCCCATAGTGTTATAGGAAGGATATTAACAGGCCTAGAGGACAGGCTGACTGGCAGGAGGCACAGAGTAGGAACAAAGGAAGCCTTTTCCTGTTGGCTGCCGGTGTTGCACAGGGATCTGTGTTGGAACTTCTTTTGTTTACGTTATATGTCAATGATGGAATTGATGGATCTGTGGCCAAGTTCTCAGACGATATGAAGATAGGTAAGGGGACGGGTAGCGTTGAGGAAGCGGGGAGGCAGCAGATGGACGTACTGTGGAGAGATTCGGAGAACAGGCAAAGAAATGGCAGATGGAATACAGAGTTGGGGAAGTGCATGATCATCCACTTAGTCAGAAGGAACACAAGCATGGACTATTTTCTAAACGTGCCAGAATTTAACAACGTTTATATCCCCTGGTTAATCCACCGTTTTTGATTTTCGTATTTATGAAATGTTCTCGAAGGCAAGCATTCTTCCACACAGGTCTTAATGAAGTCGGTGGACCATTCATTCAGATTCAAAGATTCCTGAACATTATCCAGTCCGCCTACTCACCCCTCCACCTTCCTTGATCATACCGTCTTGGTCCTCTCACTTGCGCTGTGTTCTTTTGTCTGTGACTATGCACCAGGAGTCGATGTACAGCCAGTTAAACGGAGTTTCTAAAGTGGCCGAGACCGTTCATGAGAGCTGACCTTCCTCGGCTAGCCCAGAAGAAGGATCTTGTCCCCACAGGTACACTGTTTGACCTGCTGAATTCTTCCAGAATTTTGTGTGTGTGTGTTAGTCTGGAGTTGTAGCACCAGCAGAACTTATATTCATTACTGCATTAAAATGTTATAAGACGGTAAAACTGTAAGAGTGATTTATTTACAAAGAGATGTTCCCTAGACCTTTCCACCTATTGGAAACATTCTCCAACTCAGCCACAGGCAACAGACTCCAGTAAGCTCCGAACATCTCTATATGAAAATACAAAATACAGGCAATTGTCTTTCCAAAACCTGAACCGTAAACATATCGTTCAATCCCAGAACATCTTGGAAATGCTCCAGTCATCTGGCATCAAATTTTAAAAAACAGAAAATTAAAGTTGGAAGCATCAGCACCTGTCTGGAGGTGAAACAGACCCTGATTATTCCCTACACTGTTACGTCAACCACAAGACCACTGTTGCATTCCTGTCTGTGCTTCACTCACAACCACATTATTCAAGACTTCCTGCTCCTTTCATTCAGGTGAAACTTTTGATGGTGAGCAGAGTGATTCAACAATTACCGGTGCCTTGGAACTATTGGATTGGCCGCTTTACCAGTGGGATCAGTGATCCTGTTTGATGAAACGTCTGTGTTCCTTTAGCGCCTGTGTAACTATTTCATCTGAACTATTCTGCATCAACAGGACAGAAGTTTAATTATTAAGATCCAAGTGAACATACCTGTAGCCATTCTAATTTTGTCTGAAGATTGTTGATAGTCGTATTCTTGTTTACACTTCGGTCGCAGTGCAGGAGAGCGCCACCTGCTGGTGAATTACGAACAAGCAGACAATGAGTCAGAGAGAGTACGATTACTTTGCAAATATGACAGTATCTGCATCTCCTGGATCAGAACAGCAGTTGGCTTAGAGACCTAACATTTCACGTTAACATCATGTTCCACAGCATGTCTGTTGTCTATGCAGTGATATCTGTTGCACCTATAGATAAAGTCACAGAGCAATAGAGCACAAATACACACCCTTCAGCCCAACGAGACCCTGCCAGCCACAATGCCCACCTGGATGGTCCCAATTTCCTGAGATGAGCCCAAATTTTCCTCCTACCTTCTTCACTCCATCAAACTATATCAATTGATTCTGTAATCATACAATTGTGCCTGCCTCATCCACTTCCTCTGGCTGCCCCCTCCACAGAATCACCAACCTCTGCATGAAACCGTTGCTGCTTGTGTTTGTTTTGCAATCTATTTACCACCCCTGCCCATTTCGTTCTCGTACGATATTCTTCTCTATGAACACCAACTACTAATTTTGTGTCATCCATGAACTTACTGGTCAAGCCATCTGCATTCGCATCCAAATCATTGCAATAAAACAACGAATATCAAAGGTGCCAACTTGTAGCCTTGCGTTCTGAATACTGCGAGTCAGTTGCTTGCTACCTACAAGTTAATTTAGAATCCATCTAACTTTCCCTCTGGACTGCATGGGATCTAGTCCTCCAGACTAACCTGCCATGTGGCAGCTTGTCAAAAACTTTGCTGAAATACAATGTACTACCCTACCATCATGTACATTCACTTTAAAAAAATCTTACATAGTGATGTTAAACACTATATTCCATGCACGCCGCCATGCGGTCTCCTAATCAGACACTGTTGATCCAAATGTTGGTAGATACTGTGTGCGTGACTGCTACATATTCTGTGTGCGGCTGGTACATATTGTGGAAAATTATCTCTATCATTCTCTCCACTCACCATCAAAAATCCATGATGACAACCCCTAATAATATTATGCTTCTGTAAATGCTCAAAGTCCCTGTCTCTTATTAACCTTTCGAAGAGTTTTCCCAATGCAATACTCATTGGTCTGTAATCCCCCGACTTATTGCTTTAAGACGTATTGAATTATTGAACAATATATGCCACCCTCCTATCCTGTGTTACTACTCCTGTGGACACAGACAACACCAAGATCATTGTCTATGCCTTTGTAAGCTCCTACCTCACTTCCTGTAGTAACTTTGTGTATAATGGAAGCTCCAGCAACACCTCTTTCTTAATATTCTCATTCTGCAATCCTAACGTTACATTCAAAGTCCATCTGCTTGGTAACTCTGCAGCACAAATTTCTTTAAGTACCTCGCCTATCACCTCATCCTCCATGCATTTTTCCAGCTTTGCTCATGAGAAGTCCTACCCTCCTCCTTTTCTTCACCTATGTGCAGAACGCGTTGGGGCTTTCCTTCATCTTACTCCCCAGGACTTTAAATCTTTTCATAATCTCCTTCATGGCTACTTATTAATTCTCCAGATCATTGCTTCTTGCCTAAAAGTCCTCACCTCTTGTGAACCATGGTTCGTTTATATGAACATCTTTTCCATGTCTGTGGTGCAAATCTATCTAGAACCCATATAACTGTTCCTGAAACAACCGCCACAGTTGTGCATTTCCCTGTGATTTTTTTTTCACAATTTACGCTCCCAAGTTGCTCCGAATTCCATTGTAATTATTCATCCGCTAATTAAATACTGCCTCGTATCGTCTGCTACTATCCTTGTCCATGACCATGATAAAAGTTGGGGTGCTGTGGCCACTATCTGGAAAAGGTCACCCATTGAGACGTCTGTCATCTGCCGAGTTTCGTTTCCTAGTACCAGACATAATCTGGCATCTCCTCCAGTTGACCGATCCACAGACTATGTCAACAATTCTTCCTGGACACACAAAGCATTCTTCCCCATTGACACATTTTGGAATAAGGAAATGGGAACCAAGATTAGGCAAATTGAAGTCATCAATGATAACAAGCTTTCCCAAAGCTGCCAACGTATCTGCTCCTCGCGGTCCCGGTGGACACTGGGAGAGGCCTTTGGACTACTTGCAGAATGATGGCTCCCTTCCTGCTTCTGACTTTCACCCACACTGAGTCTGTACATGGTCCCACCATGATACCTCTATTTCAGTAGTGATTGCAACCTGCATAACTGGCACATCCAGGATTATTCAGTCTCACTTCGGATATTTCCTACCTTCTTTGGCACAGAAATGTAATGTCTAAAACACTGTTTGAGTAAATAAGACTCACAAAACTTCCTCCTGACCGTATCAATGAAATTTCCGACTCAGAGGGGATCTCTCGAATTGGTGCTCTCAGTCCCTGAACAGGTTCACTTGTTGCTGTTCCCTTGCCTTCAGTTGTGGTCCTCTTCCAGTCGTGGGCTTTCCTTCCAGTAAATCTCTCGGCGCAGGGCTAACTTTAATCAGAGGAATAATGAAGCATGTTAACAATATAAAGGAAAACAAAGCATTAAACTGATTGAAATTTTAATCCTGAACGCATATATAATGATCCGAGTGAAGAAATGTGTAACTGTCCCTCACAAAGCCTGACGTGGGATACAAAATAACACGCTTAAAATGCTGAAGGAACCCTCAGATCAGGCAGCATCTGTACGCCGACTTTACTCTCTTCCATAGATGATGCCTGACCTGCTGAGTTCCTCCAGCATTTTGTGTGTGTTCCTTGGATTTCCAGCATCTGAAGATTTTCTTCTGTTTGTGATGGGATACAAAAACTTCATCGCTCAATCATGGTATAAGATAAAGGTCATAATATATATGAGTGGAATTAGTTGATTCAATCATTCTAGTTTGCTCTATAATAAATACTGGAGGTTTTTTTTCACACCACCGTATTCTTCTTTCCCTGCTATAATACTCAACCTACTTAGCAATACAGAGCATGAATGTACTCAACGATAACCTCCACCACCCTTTGTGGTAACAGATTCCACATATCACCCAACCTTTGGCTAAAAATTTCTCTTATCTCAGTTTTAAAGTGAAGTTTCTTTATTCTGAGGCTGCATTCTCAGATCCCAGACTCTCTGTCTGATCGACGCACCCTCGGCATTCCCATTATATCCAGGCCTGTCGTTATTCAGTTGGTGAATCAACCGCCCCACCACCACCACCCCCCCAAACCACCATCCCTCTGACCTCCACTGAACACAGGCCCAAGGCCATCATCATGTTCCTCATGCATAAAGCTTATCATTCATCAGATTACTCTTGTGAACCTTGTTGGCAACAACTGCACTGAACATTTTTTCCAGGAATAACAGGCAAATTGGTCCCAGGGTAATTTACTGGTAAAAGCTGTGTTGTTTTTCACTCTTCTACTAACTATCCCAAAACGAGCGCTGGTGCGCCGTTCCATTTCCAGGAGATTCAAAATGTTCCAGTGTGAATGTAATAAAGAGAAACGGGAATTACAAAAACGCTCAGCAGGAACTGTCTTAGGGAGAGGAGCAAAGTTAGCGATTCTCTTTCCTAACCTTTCATCAAAATCGCAGTGGACTGTCATGGCTTGTTGTCTTTAGAGCGGTGGTTACTGTAGGAAGATCTGATAGAGGGTTCTAAGATTATGACAAACAGAGTAGACAGTGAGTATCTTTTCACTGGTTAGAAATGTCCAATACCAGAGGACATGCAATGAAGGTGTGAAGGAGTAGTTGCAAAGGAAATGTGAGGGTAAATTGTTTTACTCAGGGAGTAAGTGGTGAATGCCTGGAATGAGCTGTCTGTTATGGTGGTGGAAGACAATACATCGGAGTCTTTGAAGACACGTTTAGATAGGCACAAAGGTGTGAGGAATATTGAGAGGATATGGACACTGTGTAAGAAGGACGGATAATTTTTTTGCTGGGGGGGTGTTTGATTTACTTTTCAGCTGGTTTGGCACACCATTGTGGCCGCAGGGCCTGTTCCCGAGATGTACTGTTCCATGTTCTGTTCTATCTTCAGTATCTTGAGTTTCTGTTTGACTCTCACTGGCAGATAGACAGGTGACAGTGAGGGGGGATTTCCAAATGTGAATTGAATTCTGAAACCCCGGTCTATTTCTACTGGTGCAAATACAAAACAGCTTCTTTAATCACAGCCTCTTACTGCGAAGGATGGAATGGGAACTCGTTCTCTGCTTTGCTTCCAAAGGAACTTCAGAATCAAATATCTGAAGCATTTTAAATCGAAGCAAGAGGCGAAGAGGGAAAAGGTAAAAGAAGATCGGAGAGAAGCTGTTTTTTTTTAACTGATCGGGGCAAAGAGGCTAGACTTCGCAGGCGCTTGACGTAGCGCGCCAAAGGTTTAAAAAACTGACCACCATATACAGCAGCCATCGTCGGAGTGGACTGAGGCAGAGTGTGTCGGCTTTGGCTCAATCAGGCTTCAGTGAGAACAGGCAGAGGCGAGGTTTGAACGGAGCACGACTGCGTAAGCGCGTGAAAGTAGGCCTTTGAGATCAGCGGGGGAATTTAAAAAGCGAGCAGAGGCTGAGTACGAGCTTCACTCCAGGTGTGGTAAGGCCGGGTAAGCTCCCTTAAATTAATCTAATTAGCTTAGGAGTAGGTAATAGAGGAAGCAGTTAGGGCAGTTGAGTGCTCCGTTTTCAGTATGAGGGAAGTCAAGGCGAGCACTGTTTCCCCTGATGACTACATCTGCAAAAGGTGCATCCAGTTGCAGCTCCTGACAAAATGTGTTAGGGAACTGGAGCTGGAGCTGGATGAACTCCGGATCATTCAGGAGGCAGAGGCAGAAATAAACAGGAGTTTCAGGGAGATAGTCACCCCTAGAAATCAGGGTGGCTGGGTGACTGTCAGGAGAGCGAAGAGGAATAGGCAGGAAGAGCAGAGCACCCCTGTGGCCGTTCCCATCAACAATAATTATACCGTTTTGTATACTGTTGGGGCCGACCTACCAGGGACAGGTTGCAGTTGTCGCGTCTCTGGCACCGAGACTAAACCCTCAGCTCAGAAAGGAAGGAGGGAAAAGAGGAGAGCAGTAGTGATAGGGGATTCAATAGTTAGGGCGACAGGTAGGAGGTTCTGTGGAAGAGATCGAGAAACCCAAATGGTCTGTTGCCTCCCTGGTGCCAGGGTCCGAGATATCTCTAATCGAGTTCTCAGTATTCTCAAGAGGAAGGGTGAGCAGCTGGATGTCGTGGTCTATGTAGGGACGAATGACGTGGGTAGGAAGAGTGAGGAGGTCCTGAAAGGTGAGTTTAGGGAGCTAGGTGCCAGGTTAAAGGACAGGACCTCAAGGATGGCGATCTCAGGATTGCTACCAGTGCCACGTTCAGGTGGGTTTAGAAATAGTAAGATAGTGCAGATCAACACGTGGCTGAAGACATGGTGCAGGACGCAGGGCTTCAGATTTGTAGATAATTGGGCTGTTTTCCAGGGAAGGTGGAACCTGTTCCAGCGGGATGGTTTACATCTGAGCTGGAGAGGGACAAATATTCTTGCAGGTAGGTTTGCTAGAGAGGCTCCAGTGGATTTAAACTAGGTACAAGGGGGGAGGGAAAACAGGGTGTTTCAACAGATGTATGAGAGAAGGAAGAAAAAGAAGACAGCAAAGTTCTTTGTACTATTAGAGATAAACAGAGAGGAAGAAGTGGAGATTTTCTTAAATCCATTTATTCTAATGCCAGGAGCATTGTAAGAAAGGTGGATGAGCTTAGAGCATGGATTGATACGAGTAAAAATGCTGTTGTAGCTGTTAGTGAAACATGGTTGCAGGAGGGGTAAGTTTGGCAACTAAATATTCCTGGTTTTTGTTGCCTCAGGTATGATAGAATCGGAGAGACAAGAGGGGTCCGTGTTGCATTGCTTGTCAGAGAAAATATTACTGCGGAGCTCTGGCAGGAGTAGAATACAGGGCTCGTCTAGGGAGCCTATTTGGGTGGAATTGAGGAATAGGGAAGGTGTAGTAACACTTATGTATTATAGACCACCTAATAGGAGCGCGAATTGGAGGAGCAAATTTGCAAGGAGATAACAGATATTTGTAGTAAGCACAGGGTTGTGATTGTGGGAGATTTTAATTTTCCACACATAGACTGGGAAGCCCATACTGTAAAAAGGAAGGATGGTTTGGAGTTTGTAAAATGCGTGCAGGATAGTTTTTTGCAGCAATACATAGAGGTACCAACTACAGAAGAGGCACTGTTTGATCTTCCGTTTGGGGATGAAATAGGTCACGTGACGGAGATATGTGTTGAGGAGCACAATTGGGTCCAGTGATCACAATGCCATTAGTTTCAATATAATTTTGGAGAAGTATAGAACTGAACCCAGGGTTGAGAGTTTTGATTGGAGAAAGGCTAACTTTGAGGCGATGCGAAAGGATTTAGAAGGAGTGGATTGGGACAATTTGTTTTATGGGAAGGATGTAATAGAGACATGGAGGTCATTTACAGGTGAAATTTTGAGGGTACAGAAACTTTATGTTCCTGTTAGATTGAAAGGAAAGGTTAAAAGTTTGAGAAAGCCATGGTTTTCAAGGGATATTGGAAACTTGATTAGGAAAAAGAGAGAGATCTAAAATAAATATAGGCATAGAAAATATAGAAAATGAGCTGCTGGAGGGATATAAAGAATTTAAGAAGAATCTTAAAAAAGAAATTAGAAAAGCTAAAAGAAGATACGAGGTTGCTTTGGCAAGTAAGGTGAAAATAAATCCGAAGGATTTCTACTGTTATATTAATACCAAAAGGATAGTGAGGGATAAAATTGGTCCCTTAGAGAATCAAAGTGGACAGCTATGTGTGGAGCCGAATTAGATGGGGGATATTTTGAACAATTTATTTTCTTTGGTATTCACTAAGGAGAAGGATATTAAATTCTGCAAGGTAAGGGAAACAAGTAGGGAAGTTATGGAAACGATGACGATTAAAGAGGAGGAAGTACTGGCGCTTTTAAGATTATAAAACTGGATAAATCTCCGGGTCCTGACAGAATATTCCCTAGGACCTTGAGAGAAGTTAGTGTAGAAATAGCAGGAGCTCTGACAGAAATATTCCAAATGTCATTAGAAACGGGGATGGTGCCGGAGGATTGGCGTATTGCTCATGTGGTTCCATTGTTTAAAAAGGGTTCTAAGAGTAAACCTAGCAATTATAGGCCTGTCAGTTTGACATCAGTGGTGGGTAAATGAATGGAAAATATTCTTAGAGATGGTATATATAAAATTATCTGGATCGATAGGGTCTTATTAGGAACAGTCAGCTTGGATCTGTGCGTTGAAGGTCATGTTTGACAAATCTTATTGAACTATTTGAAGAGGTTACGAGGGAAGGTGACGAGGGTAAAGCAGTGGATGTTGTCTAAATGGATTTCAGTAAGTCCTTTGACAAGGTTCCGCACGGAAGGTTAGTTCGGAAGGTTCAATCGTTAGGTATTAATATTGAAATAGTAAAATGGATTCAACAGTGGCTGGATGGGAGATGCCAGAGAGTAGTGGTGGATAACTGTTTGTCAGGTTGGAGGCCAGTGACAAGTGGTGTGCCTCAGGGATCTGTACTGGGTCCAACGTTGTTTGTCATATACATTAATGATCTGGATGATGGGGTGGTAAATTGGATTAGTAAGTATACATATGATACTAAGTTAGGTGGCGTTGTGGATAATGAAGTAGGTTTTCAAAGCTTGCAGAAAGATTTAGGCCAGTTAGAAGAGTGGGCTGAGCGAAGGCAAATGGAGTTTAATGCTGATAAGTGTGAGGTGCTACATTTTGGTATGAATAATCCAAATAGGACATACATGGAAATGGTTGGGCATTGAAACATGGAGTAGAACAGAGTGATCTAGGAATAATGGTGCATAGTTCCCTGAAAGTGGAATCTCATGTGGATAGGGTGGTGAAGAAAGCTTTTGGTATGCTAGCCTTTATAAATCAGAGCATTGAGTATAGGGGTTGGGATGTAATATTAAAATTGTACAAGGCATTGGTAAGGCCGAATTTAGAGTATTGTGTACAGTTTTGGTCACCAAATTATAAAAATGATGTCAACAAAATAGAGAGACTACAGAGAAGATTCACTAGAATGTTACCTGAGTTTTAGCACCTAAGTTACAGGGAAAGGTTGAACAAGTTAGGCCTTCATTCTTTGGAGCATAGAAGGTGGAGGGGGGTTTGATAGAGGTATTTAAAATTATGAGAGGTATAGATAGAGTTGATGTGGATAGGCTTTTTCCTTTGAGAGTAGGGGAGATTCAAACAAGAGGACATGAGTTGAGAGATAGGCGGGAAATGTTTAGGGGTAACACGAGGGGGAATGTCTTTACTCAGGGAGTGGTAGCTCTGTGGAACGAGCTTCCAGTAGAAGTGGTAGAGGCAGGTTCGGTATTGTCATTTAAAGTAAAATTGGATAGGTATTTGGATTAGAAATGAATGGAGGGTTATGGGCTGAGTGCGGGTCAGTGGGAGTAGGTGAGAGTAAGCGTTCGGCACGGACTAGAAGGGCCCGGATGGCCTGTTTCCGTGCTGTAGTTGTTATATGGTTATATGGACAGAGAACTGAAATATTAACTCACCGCCTCTTAAACCTGGGCAAATTGACCCCCGGATTCATTTTATCTGGATCAAAACATGTGAGGTCTCCCAGGGTTCAACCTCACGCGGTCACAAACCTCACCGAGAGTTTTGCACATCTTTTCCACATCTCACACTGGGTGTTCCCACATCTCACACTGGTTGTTCCCACATCTCACACTGGGTGTTCCCACATCTCACACTGAGAGATTGCCGCTTCCAATATCCAACCACCGGAGACGTCTGCTTAATTACGGAAGGAGGAACATCCAGACGCATCTGTAAATGCACCAACGTAGACCGAAGCCCAAACACTGCCAGTTCCATATTCCTGGAGCCCCCATCCCAAGATTGTATCTCAAGCACCAACTCTCCCAGGGCTCTTTGCTGCCGGTAATATGCGGCAGTGTCTCAGCTAATCCCAGTTCAAAAACTTACACTCCCACACCAACCCATGACAGAACTGGAGCCCGATGATCCTTTGTCTGGACGGGGATCCGACGGGAAACATGGGCATTGGGTCACGAAGAGGGTGCTGATACATTTCCACTTGCCTCCACAGTTGCATTGAGCACACTTGCTCATTATTTTGTTGTTGAGTGCAAAGTAGCCCAGGCCAATGAGCCGGCACTTTCCCCGTCGTGTAACACGAAAAAAATGTTCAGAATACAAAATTGAAAATATAGCACTGGAAATGAAGTACAGGAGATTTTATTTGTTCTTTCGATGCACAAAACACTGATTGACTACAAGATGTTTGACACACTGAACAGAATCGCATAAATGCAATCCCTACAATCATTAGTTGTTTCTTCATTCCAACACAGACAACATACATCCCGGACAGGAAATGCTCAGAGCATCCTCGTATCTGAGGCCACTCTCTCTCCACTGAGTCAGCAACCAGAGAGCGATAAACATGCTCAACACTCTCTGCAACTCTGGTGAGCTGTTTCCCTGCTGACGGAGGAAGTGACTCGCAAATATAACGAGCGGGGAAATAACAAACTCAGTGTGACACGTTCTCGGTTTCATTGTGACAAAAATGAACTGAACATTCAGCCATTTTGTAATGGGGATACTAAAATTCCAGCGGTTGTTTTTCTTTTTCAATATGTTTATTAAGGTATACAAGAATATATAACAAATACAGAGTATATATACTAAAAAAATTACTAACAGAATACAGACAATAGAAAAATTGAACTGTATAGGACTGAGTGACATATGTGTATATAGTACTCCGGTAATGATTACTAATACTAATATTACTAATACTAATATATATAAAATCCAGCCCCTATCAAGAAAGCCAATGAGTAAGAACAAGGAAAAAATATTTTAAAATTTAAAGTGTCGCTAAGTTAACAAAGAATAACATAATTAATAACATCTATGTAGAAAAAAAACTTTCACAAGTTAGAGTAGTGATTCATAAAAGGACCCCATGTCGTATAAAAGTCCTGTACTGAATTAGAAATAGAACACCGAATCTTCTCCAAACTAAGATGAGTTATAATGTCTTCTAACTACTGCATATGAGTAGGAGAGACTGCTTCTTTCCATTTAAGCAAAATCCGTCTTCTCGCTATAAGTCAGATAAAAGCTAGAACATACAAGTCTGAGGGAGTTAAAGTTATGTCTTGAGTTCCGAGGATAACAAAGAGAGCAGTAAGAGGATTAGGTTCAAAGTTAGTGTTTAAAAGTTGAGAAAAAAAATAGAATATACATCTTTCCAAAATCTTTCTAAACTGGGACGTAACCGAAACATATGAATTAATGAAGCATTGGCTGAATTACATTTATCACAAGTTGGAGAAATATCAGAATAAAAACGGGATAATTTCCCTTTAGATTAATAGGCTCTATGTACCACTTTAAATTGTACCAAAGAATGGCGAGCGCAAAAAGATGACTTATTCACTAATTTCAAAATGGCTTTCCAATCTTCATCAGAGATTTGTATATGCAGATCATGCTCCCAAGCTTGTCTAATATTATGTAAAGAAAGCTGCTTAAAGATAAGCAGTTTATTATATATAATAGAGATTGATCCATCAAAAAAAGGTTTCAAATTTAAAACATCATCTAAGAGATCCTTATCTGAACTTGAAGGGAAGGTAGCCAATTGAGAACGCAGAAAATTTCTAATTAGAAGGTAACCATAAAAATGAGTTTGGGGTAAACCAAATTTGATGGACAACTGTTCAAATGACGCTAAGTTCCCATCAACAAATATATCCAAAAATTGTCAAATACCCAATCTATTCCATTCTATAAAAACGTTATCAGCAGTAGAGGGTAGAAAAAAATAATTACAAAGAATGGGACTAGAAAGGGACAAGTGAGACAAACCAAAAAACTTCTTAAATTGCGAACAGATTCTCAAAGTACGTTTAAGAACTGTATTATCAGTAATTTTACCGAAGGGTAAAGGAAGAGAAGATCCAAGAAGAGAAATAAATGAGGCATTTTTAACCGATTGAGCTTCTAGTAAAGTCCATCGTGGGCAGACATCCCTATTGATATAATATGACCAGAATGTGATATTCCTTATATTAGTTGCCCAGTAATAGAATCTGAAATTAGGTAAAGCTAGACTACCATCTTTATTTTTCGTTTGAAGAAAGATTTTGTTCATCCGGGGTTGTTTATTATTCCATATGTAAGAAGAGAGAATTGAGTCCAAAGAGTCGAAAAAAATCTTCGGAATAAAAATAGGCAATTCTTGGAAAAGATATAAGAATTTAGGTAACACATTCACTTTAATAGAATTAAAACGGCCTAACAAGGATAAAAAAAAAGAGGAGAACATTTACTAAATAGCCTTTTAAGGTAACTCAGTAGTGGAATAAAATTAGCTTTATACAAATGTTTAAAATTTTTAGTAATAGCTATTCCAAGATAAGTAAACTGATCAGTCAGAATTTTAAACGGAAGATTAATGTTTATTGGTATCCGGATATTTAAAGGAAATAATTCGCTTTGATATAAATTCAATTGAGAATTGAGAACCTGAGAATCGACTAAATTGAGAGAATAAAGAATGAGTGGAAGCTAAGGAGACATTCACATTAAAAATAAAAAGTAAAATATCGTCTGCATATAAAGAAATTTTATGAATTCTCTTATCCTCGGGTGATACCTGTAATATCCTTGGAATTACGGAGTGTTATGGCTAGAGGTTCTAGAGCCAAAGCAAACAACAGAGGACTAAGGGGGCAACTTTGTCTATTACCTCGATATAGGTTAAATGTTTAGAGAGCTGAGAATTAGTAAGAACCTGAGCTGTAGGTGAGAGATATAATAGTTTAACCCAACGAATAAAATTAGGTCCAAATTTAAATTTTTCTAAGGTCTTGAATAGATAATTCTATTCCACTCTATCGAAGGCTTTCTCTGAGTCTAAAGATGATATACATTCTGAGACCTTGTTAGAGGGGGAATACATCACATTTAATAAACGCCGAAAGTTAAAATAGAAATAGCGGTTTTTAATAAATTCAGTCTGATCCTCTCGTATAATGAACGGTAAAATATTTTCAAGCCTGCAGGCTAAAATTTTAGACAGAATTTTAGCATCTACATTAAGTAAGGAGATTGGTCTATAGGAGGAACATTCAGCAGGATTTTTACCTTTCGTCAAAGTAAGCGAAATAGTTGCTTGATAAAAGGATTGCGGAAGTTTACCTAATATAAAAGATTCAGAAAAAACAGCGGATAATTGAGGTATAAGTATGAGAAAAGGTTTTATAAAATTCACAAGGAAAGCCGTCTGTTCCTGGAGTTTTATGCCAGAGTGAAGAGCCGCAATAGCTTCGGCAATTTCGGCACATGAAATGGGTTGATCAAGTTGGGACAAGGTTGGATCAGAAAGTACTGGAATATCAATTTTACTAAAGAATCTATGCATTTCTGTGTCATCCGAAAAGGAATCAGAACTATAAAGCCTTGAATAAAATTCTCTAAAAGTATTATTAATTTCAGAGAGATCCGAAGTCTTGAAGCCGTCAATCTTAACAATCTCTCTAATTATTAGCCAATCAATTAAAGTCTTCAATAGTTAGCAGACAAATTCTAGTGGTTGTTTTTAACCTTTCGATGTGCATTTAGTAAATCTCATGGTAGTTCCGGCTCTACAGAACTCTCAGCAGTGCAGACGCTGGTCCAAAATAAAAACACATTGTTGGATACAACCCGTCTGCAATAAATGTCGATTATGTGTAGAAGTGTCAATGTAGATTCACAGAGCCCTTAGAGCACAGACACAGGACTGTTAGCCCATCCAGTCCGTGCCATGTTCGGTGTGGTCCCATCCCCCTGCACCCAGACCATAACCCTCTATACCTCCCTCATCCATGTACCTCCCCACACATCTCTGAAATACCACAATCAAACCTTCATCTCTTACTTCTGCTGGGAACTGGTTCCGCATTTGCACCACCCTCCGAGTGAATTAGTTCCCCCTCAGATTCCCCATAAATATGTCACTTCTTGCCCTAAATCATTTATCTTAACCAACCTGAGGGGAAAATGCCCACTTGCGTTCACCCTATTTATACCATCATTGATTTCTACATCTCTAGCAGGGCTTCACAACCTGGGTTCATGGACCCTTCATTTAACACTGTTAAATGGCATTGAAAAGTTGGAAACCTGCTGGGATATACCCTCATTCCCCTCTATTCCAGGTAATCAAGTTCTAACCTGTTTATCCTATCGCTATAATTATTTCCTGAAACACCAGCAATGTCCGTGTAATTTTCCCGGCACGCTTTCACGCTTATCGATATCTTTCCTCCCAGTAGCTGAACAGGACTGCACACAATTCTGCACATTTGGAATCACGGTGTCTTTTACAACTCTGGAATTAATATCCCAGACCCTGGTCTTAATAGCCTGCGTTATAAAGGTCAATATGCCCAAAACTCTCTTTACGACTCTGGTGCTACCTTAAATGAATTGTGGATCTGTAACATCCATGGCAGGACAATTAGGTTCAATCAATGTCACGTGTCCAGACACTCCTGTGCCTAACGTCACTTTATGGACATACATTCAATATCAGTCTCCGTATGTCCAGACTCTCCTGTGCCTGACGTCACTTTATGGACATACAATCAATATCAGTCTCCGTATGTCCAGACACTCCTGTACCTGACGTCACTTTATGGACATACAATCAATATCAGTCTCCGTATGTCCAGACTCTCCTGTGCCTGACGTCACTTTATGGACATACGATCAATGTTTTTAAACGACCATACTTTAAGTATTGTGTTTTGATTATTACAAAAGCGCCTCTTTCACCTCATACGGTTGAGGAAGTTCGGTATCGGCCCCCAAATCCTAAGAACCTTCTACAGGGGCACAAATGAAGCATCCTGACTGGCTGCATCACTGCCTGGTAGGGGAACTGCACTTCCCTTAATCGAAGAACTCTGCAGAGAGTGATGCGAACAGCCCAGTACATCTGCAGTTGTGAACTTCCCATTATTCAGGACATTTACAAGGATATGTATGTAAAAAGGGCTCGGAGGATCATTGTGGACCACAGTCACCCGAGCAACACTCTATTCCAGCTGCTACCATTCGAGAAACTGTACCGTAGCATAAAAGCCAGGACCAACAGGCTCCGGGACAGTTTCTTCCACCAGGCCATCAGACTATTTAACACGCTGATTTAAGTGTACTTTATAACATATGGACTGTTCAGTTTATTATAAATTATTTCAAATTACTTTGTTTGCATATTGCACATTTAGACTGAGACGTAACGTAAATATTTTTACTCCTCATATTTGTGAAGGATGTAAGAAATCAATTCAATTTAATTCAATTCAATTCAAACTTGCTCATCGTGCCTTATACATCCCTATACAAATCAATGGCATGAATAGTGAACTACAGAGGTCTCGACACTGACACACACATCCCACTCGTCACAGGCTTCCATTCGCTAAAACCATCTTCAATCATCTCCCCCTGCTTCTTATTGTCGAGCCCGGTGTGAATCCACCTCGCCAGCTCCCCGTGAATCCCACGTGACCGAAACTTCCCGATCAGCTACCATGTGGGATCTTGTTACAGAATTTACCAAAGTTCAGTTGAACAACATCACTGCCCAACTTCACCGAAATCCCTAGCTAACTCTTATATAATCTCCAAAATACCTGACAGATATGATGTCCTATTGGACAGTGTAGACGGTGATTTCCCCATAACCAACGCCCAACCGCCCGAAACTTCAGCTTCACTGCAGACTGAGAAAATTCTGATCCCAGCTGTAGAATTACCAACCTGGACTGAATCCCGTAAACTGCCAGTTCCATATCCTCAGAGCCACCAGCCCAATATTATTACCCATAGAAAGACGCTTTGGTGCCGGCAATTTGCCGTGGTGTTCTTTCCGTTTCAGATTCACAAGCTAAAGTGGAACTGGAACCTAATGACCCTCTGCCGGGGCCAGTGCTCAGGCTGGTTCCCCGGTCTGTATAGAGGATACGGATACACTTCAGCCTGACCCCAGCAGCTAAACCGAGCACATTTGATCTCTATGTCATCGCTGTGTGGGATCTTCCCCAGCAGAGCTACTGCCATGTTTCCTGCAGCGTAGCAGGAACAAAATGTAAAATTATAAAGTAGTAAATGTTGTGAACTCAGTACATCAGACTACATCTCTGAAAGGACAAATGGTGGAAGACCCAGTTCCAGAACTGAGACTGTCCAAGATGCTGCCGATCTGCTGAGCGTTTCCAGTATTTTCTCCGACTTACTTTAAATTTCCTGCAACTGTGGTATGTTCTCCCTCTTAATTTTAATGCACAGATAGTAACTGATTGCCACCCTGAACTGTAAATTCTACCCCACCTCTACCAATTTGTTAGTTCTGAGTTCATTCTGACCCTGGTGTAGTACATCCCACACAGTCAATGCTCACAGCATCCTTTCCTCCCACTATCACTCTGTTACATTTGCTCCGAGGCCACTGTCTCTACGCTGAGAGGCGGTGACCACAGAGCGATAAAAATGTGCGACACCTCTTGCAGCTCTGGCGAGCAGTTACCCTGGAAACGGAGGAAATGTCTCTCCGAATTTAACCGAAAAAGGAAATAACAAACTCAACATCAAATATTATGACAAAGATTAACACTGCAGCCATTATGTAACGGGGAAACTAAAATTGTAATGGCTGCTTGTCCAATTAAATCGCTGGTATTTCTAGTTAAAAGAAAAAAAAAATCCTGGAAAAGTTGCAAAACAGAACTTCTCAATGAAGACAAAATTTGAAAGAGAGATTACTGAAATATATCATTACGGCAATGGGATATAGGCTGGGTAGAGGTTTGAACAAGAAGGTTGATAGATATCATTGAGGTGGTGGGATACAGACTGGACAGAGGTTGAACAAGATGGTTGATAGATATCATTGAGGTGGTGGGATACAGGCCGGACAGAGAAGGAACAAGATAGTTGATATATATCATTGAGGTGGTGAGATACAGACTGGACCGAAGTTGAAAAAAAGATGTGCAAGGGATGAGCAGATTGACCAAATGGGAGAAAGAATCAAGTGCCTTCTCTGATGGTACTCTAGCAATAAACATATTGAAATAATAGTACACACTACTAGATAACAGATTCAAATATAACAAAGCTAGAACAAACAATAAGAACTTTGGTATATGTCCTTTTCTACTCTACACACTTTATCAATGCTCCGCAGAAAGTACCCCATCCCATTACTTCACATCTTCATACGGCTACTGCTCTTCCTTTAACTGAATGAAATAGCGGAGAACTGTGGACACAGCTGAGCACATCATAGAAACCAACCTCCCCTCCATGGACTCTGTCTACACTTCCCACTGACTCAGTAACGCAAACAACATAATGAAAGATCCCCACAACCCTGAACATTCTCACTTCTTACCCTCCCATCGGGTTGAAGATAAAATAAAACAGAAACATGCCACCGGGCTCAAGACGGTGTCCATTCTGCTGTTATAAGCGAAAAGTGTGATGAGTGGACTCCTGACCTCACAGTCTAAATCGATGTGACCTTGCACCACATATCTACCTGCACTGCACTTTCTCTGTAAGCAGAATGATTTGTTTTTCCTCAATGTACTGCTGTAATGTACTGATCTGTGTGGAGAATACCGGAGACACGATTTTCACTCAACCTCTGTACATGGAAAACAAAATAAAGATTCCCCATTTCAATCGTGTGGGAATATTAGACAGCCTGGGTTGCGCCTTTGGAAATTCCGGAGGGAGTGTACACATTTCCGAGAAACCCAGATAAATGAATTAATAGATTAAATTAAATGATTAATGAGATAAATTAATTCTCGCATTAATAGGGCCAGATATCGGGAAACGCTGTCAGCATTTCGGCAAGTCGTAGCAATGGAAAGAAGATGGAATTTAACTTCCTAGTCCCCCGAGAGGACGTGAGAGATCTGGAGCTCACTGTCCTGTCTGAACGGGGAAAGATGGAACTACTCATACACGTGGAAGAGTCTCCCGAGGGCGCGATTACTCTGTTTAACCCTCGAGTCTGCAAGAACACAACGGACCGAACGGCCGCTCACATTGTGCTGCAAATAAGTAAAACTATTATCGACCCCAGGCGTCGATCCAGGTGAAGTTTGGATCCTATAAAGGGCCGGGTGATGGAGGTAAAGTTCACTAGGAACATCTTAATGGATGGGTTCAGTCTCGGCATCACCACCTCATCCCGCTCCTGGGACCAGAACACCAGGGGCTAAGCGGATGCTCTTTTCAGGCGATTCGGTGAGAAGGTCCCATAACCTGGAACGACCACGACTGGCTGTGTCCAGGAAGCGGGACGAGGCCGCCAGTTTGAGAAAGTTAACGGGACTCTCTGCCCAACATCAGGCTCCCCTCTCACGGGATCGGCTTCAGTACTCACCGATGGAAAAATGTCGGTCGCGTTTACCCCTAGTGACCGGCCTCAACACTGACCTATGAGAACTTGATCAATTTGTCCCGCAGACAGTGATCGGTCCACCTGCTCCCCGCCGACGACCCGCTTCAGCAGTGAACGGAAAGAAAGCCACCGCCCATCCGGAGACTGTGAGAGCGGGGGCGGGGCCTCGGAAGCGAAAACCTGAGATGCTGCAGATCTGCGTTTGAAATGGGAGAGAGAAAAGAGATCACGTGACTGGTGGAGGGTTTCCCACCTGAACCGGTGTCTCTGCTCCTCGCCCCTCACACTCTGCCCGACCTACCTGCCGCAGTTTACACGTTATTTCATATTTACACCAGCTACATTTTTAATTTTTTCCTCTGTATCTTCCCCGTCGTCATCGCTCCACCTCCCGATTCTCAGAGTATGGGTTCAATTCCCATCGCGGTCCGATACACAATTCCCATCTGAAAAGGAATTGTGCAGATTTCATTAGAAATCACTTCTATGTTTATAAACGCTTTTATTCTATTCACATTCCTCTGCTCTCACTGGACAGGAACACTGAAACATCAAGTGAGAAACAGCAGGAGGTGTACGGGTAGGTGTAGCACTCACGCAGTATGGAGGGATAAGTATCTGGAGGAAGATTAGTGAGGAGGGATGTATGAACAAGGGGATTGTGGATTGAGTGATCTCTGTTGACCCCTGTTTGTGACATCCTAAACAGATTTGCATGAATGCAATCCCTACATTCATTAGTTATCTCATTATTTGAACATAAACATCATATATTCCATATAGTGAATGCTCACGGCATCCGGGCCTCCACACCGGCTCCTGAGGCCACTGAGGGGCAGTGACCAGAGAGCGATAAAAATGTTCAACACTCCGCAGCTCTGGTGGGCTGTTACCCTGGTGATGGAGGAAATGCTCAACAGAACTAATTGAAAATAGGAATTAAGGAATTCAACCTTTCTTTACTGCCCTGTTAACGGTCACAAAATATCTTCCGATGTTCAGTGTGCCGAGCTATGCATGGAGCCGAAAAAGATGGAAGAGATTTTCAACAAATTCTCTATGCCTGTGTTGCCTTGGGAGACAGGAAGAGGCAGTAGAAATGACGAAAGCCAGTCAAGTCGTGGATTGTGTACGGATTACACAACAGGTGCTTGCTGTCCTGAGGTGAATTAGGATGGATAAATCCCCAGGAACAGGGTAGAGACTGCTGGAGACCTATCGGACACGGATGTTGCTGGTATTTAAGAAGTGGAGTCACAGGGGTAGGTTGAACAGGTGAGAAAGTTCAACCAGTTTCCCTTAAGCACAGGAAAATGAGGGGAGATGCTAGCAGGGGTTCTCGAACTTTTTTGTCATGGACCCCAACCATTAACGGAAGGGTTTTTGTGGACCGCAGGTTGGGAATCCCTGCTGGAGTTATCATGTTAGAAATAGGAGCATTTTGGATGGGTACATGGATGAGGGAGGCAATGAGGAATATGGTCTGCGTGCATGTGGATGGGTCCAGGCAGAAAACAGAACAGACTAGATGGGCCGAAAGCTCTGTTTCTGTGTTGTAAGAAACGAACTTAAATTGAATGTCCCTGGGGAACAATCCTTGGTATATTTGACGGCATCAACAGCGTTGCAGACTACGTTTGGAAAAATACCTTTGACTGTACCAGTGATGCCCCCCCCCGTGCTCTGAACAATGTTTCGAGACACCCAACACAAACCAGCCACGAAAGCTACCCCTCCTACGTTTGAATAGATTGCAACAGACACATTTAATATCCGAGAGATGGATACGATATACATCCTGAAATTATTTTTCTTCGCAAACGTCCATGAAAACAGAGGAGTGCACTAAGGAATGAATGACGGTTAAATGTTAGAACCCCAAATCCCCCCAAGCTCCTCCTCCCATACATAACCAGCAGGAGAGCAACAACACCCCGCCCCCACCAGCAAAGTAGCATCGGGAACTCCAACAGAACACTCAAGCGTGCAGCAAAGCATCAATAAAAATACAGACTTGCAGAACCACAAAGACTACTCGGTCACCCTGTAATTCGACATAACACAGGCTCTCTCTCTCTCTCTCTCTCTCTCTCTCTCTCTCTCTCTCTCTCTCTCTCTCCTCTCTCTCTCTCTCTCTCTCTCTCTCTCCTCTCTCTCTCTCTCTCTTCTCTCTCTCTCTCTTTCTCCCCCCCCCCCAAGAAGGGGAAACGGTGTCAGAATTTCACAGGTGAGAGCCACTCTCTGTAACAACAGTGAAAGGACTCTGCAGATGTTCAACTCCTGAGCGGCTGCCGGGCCAGAAATCATCCCAGGCCGAGTTATCCGGCAGTGTGCACATCAACTCACTGATCACTTCACGGCCATTGTCAACACTTCACTAATGCAGGCTTCACATCGGCCAGCATCATCACTGCACCAGGAACTCTACACCTTCAGAACCAAACGACTACCACCCAGTGGAAATGCCAACAATCATCACGAAGAGCATGAAACGGCCGGTAATGGCACATATCAAAACTCCAATCCTTCCACACTGGTTACGCACCAATATTCATACTGACAGAACCGCTCTGCAACAAACTCCAACTCTGCCATCTAGATACAGCTCTGTGCAACAGGGTGTTGGACTACTGAACCATCCGGCTTCAGAAATTCAGGATGTACAACCGCTCCTCACTTCCAATCATCCTCAACACAGGCTGTGTGCTGAGCCCATTGCTCTACACTTTGTTCACACATGACCGCACGGGCAAACACCCGGGGAATCACATTGTCAAGTTCGCCAACGACACGACAGTTGTGGGGTCCATCACATATCAATGAGATGACATATAGAGAGAAGGGCTAAAGGCCTGGCACACCTCTACCCACAAACTCACCCCACCACACCCTCATTACCACGAGTTTAACATTTCCTGGCACTCACCATATGAACAGACACACCTGTGCCTAACGTCACTCTATGGGCATATTACCAATGTTTTAAGCTATGATGTGTGTGTTTTATATAATTCTGATATTTATCTCTCTGTGATTTTTGTTCCTGCATGAGATCTAGAGCAACAATTACTTCGTTCCCCTTTACAACATTTTACTGGATTGACATTAACCAATACTGAATCTTCAACTTTGGGGAAAATACCACGACCAACCACATTGTCTATACACCCTCCTGATTTTGTAAACTCCGACAAAGTTACCCCCATTCTCCTGTGGAATGAAGATCCAGCTCGGCCAACCACTCCCTATAACTCGGCCCTCTAGTCCAGGCAGCATCTTAACCAATCTCTTCTGCGCCATCTCCAGCTTGATGATGGCTTTCCTACAACAGCATGGAAAAGAAAACTGTACATAATTCTCGGTGTAGTCTTACCAACAATTTATACAACTACAATATAATGCCCATAATCGAGAACTCAATGCCCTACCTGCTGAAGGCCAGAATGATTACAGCCTTCTTTTCCACCCTCTATACTTGCCCGTCCACTTTCAGTGAACTGTACACTTGTACTCCCAGATCGCTCTGTTCCACAACACTCCATGCCCTCCCATTCATTATACCAGTCCAACCATGGTCTGACTGCCCAAAATCACTATCTCTCACTTGTCCAAGTTGTAATAATTTGCCATTTCTCAGCCCATCTCTATAATTGACCCAAGGTCCCCTTGAGATTCATTACAACCTGTTGCAATATGAAAGAGACTTGAAAATTTAGTATCAAACTTGATAACGGTGCCAGGTAAATTTATGTCTAATCAATGGCATGAATAATGAATTATAGAGATCTCAACACTGACACGCACATCCCACTCGTCACAGGACTCCATCTGCAAAATCCAATTTCAGTCATCTCCCTCTGCTTCCTGTCATCGAGCCCGGTGTGAATCCGCCTCGCAAGCTCCCCTTGAATCTCACTTGACCTAACCTTCCAGATGAGCTGCCATGCGGGATCTTGTTCGATGTTTTACCAAAGTCCATTTAGACAAAATCACTGTCCTACTTCATCTATAATATTTGAGAGATATGATGTCCCTCTGGTGATGTTGTTCGGGATTTCCCCGAAAAAGTAGGAGGCATGGGATCCAAGGAGACCTAGCTTTGTGGATCCAGAACTGGCTTGCCCAGAAAAGGAAAAGAGTGGTTGTAGACGGGTTATATTCTGCATGGAGGTCGCTGGCCAGAGCTGTGAATGAGGGATCTGTTCTGGCACAACTTCTCTTCGTAATTTTTATAAACGAATGAGGCAGTGGAGGGATAGGTTAGTACATTTGCTGATGACACAAAGTTTGGGAGTATTGTGGATAGTGTGGAGGGCTGTCAAGGCTGTCGAGGTTACAGCGGGACCTTGATTGGATGCAAAGCTGGGCTGAGAAGTGGCAGATGGAGTTCAACCCATATAAGAGTGAGGTAGTTCACTTTGGTAGGTCAAATATGATGGCAGAATATAGTATTAATGGCAAGACTCTTGGCAGTGTGGTGAATCAGAGGGATCTTAGAGTCTGAGTCGATAGGACACTCAAAGCCGCTGCGCAGGATGACTGTGTGGTTCAGAAAGCATATGGTGTACTGGCCTTCATCAACCGTGGATTGTGTCCAAGAGCCAAGCGGTAATGTTACAGCTATAGAGAATCCTGGTCAGACCCAACTTGGAGTACTGTGCTACGTTCTGGTCATCTCACTATAGGAAGGATGTGGAAACTATACAAAGTTTGCAGAGGAGATTGAGAAGATTTTTCGGGATTGGGGAGCACGCCTTATGAGAATAGGTTGAGTGAACTTGGCCTTTTCTCCTTGGACAGATGGAGGATGAGATGTGACCTGATAGAGTTGTACAAGATGATGAGAGGCATTGATCGTGTGGATAGTCAGAGGCTTTTTCTTAGGGGTGAAATGGCTAACACGAGAGGGCACAGTTTTAAGCTGCATGGAAGTGGGTAGAAAGGCGATGTCTGGGGTAAGGTTTTTGTACGCAGACAGTGGTGAATGCGTGGAATGGGCTGCCGGCGACGATGGTAGAGATGGGTAGAGTAGGGTGTTTTAGGACACTTTTGGATGCGTATATAGAGCGTAGAAGAATAGAAGGCTGATAACCCTAGGAAATTTCTAAAGTAAGTTCGTGTTTGGGGTAGCACTGTTGGCCGAAGGGCCTGTGCACTCTGCTGTAGGATCTCTATGTTTCTATGTTCTCAGTTCATTCCATACAGTAAATGCTCACAGCATCCTTTCCTCCCACTATCACACTGTTTCATTTGCTCCTGAGGCCACTGTCTCTACCCTGAGAGGCGGTTAACACAGAGCGATAAAAATGTGCAACTTTTCTTGCAGCTCTGCTGGGCTGTTACCCTGGAAACGGAGGAAGTGGCTCACCAAAAATAACCGAAAAGGGAAATCACAAGCTCAACATCGTATGCTGAGTTTCATTATGACAAACGTTAACACTGTAGCTATTTTGAAATGAAGAATCTAAAATTGTAAAATCTGCTTTTAACGTTCAATTAATCCTCGAGTAGTTCTAGCTAACAAAAAATGATCAATGCTTAGCCAACAATAATATATTAACCGCTGCCGGAAATACACCCAGTGACAGCCTCAATCACCATCTGTGGCAAGAAAATCCACAGATCGACCACTCTTTGACTGAAGAAGCTTGTTTCATCTCAGTTTTAAAGGGAAGCTTGTTTATTCCGAGGCTGTCCTCTCAGACCTGTGACGAGATCATAAGGTTTATTCAATATGGACTGTGCAATTAAAAAGAGAGCGGATGTGTGTCCACTGATAGATAGATAGATAGATAGAGAGGGAGAGAGAGAGAGAGAGAGAGAGAGAGAGAGAGAGAGAGAGAGAGAGAGAGAGAGAGAGAGAGAGAGAGGGAGAGAGAGAGAGAGGAGAGAGAGAGAGAGAGTGAGAGAGCGAGAGAGAGAGAGAGAGAGAGAGAGAGAGAGAGAGAGAGAGAGAGAGAGAGAGAGAGAGAGAGAGAGAGAGAAGAGAGAGAGAGAGAGAACCGAGCAGCTCGTGAGTTTCCATGGTTACGGAAGGGCGGAGCTATATAACAGACAGCAGGCGTTCGGAATGTGCGGGATATGTACAAGGTCAGCTGGGTTTTCAGACAGACACACGGAAGACACAGATGGATATACAGAGAATATAGAAGAAATAGATACTGCATGAACTTTGAATGCCCACGAAAGGGTGGGTTTTGCTCGCAGTGTGATAAAGGGGTGACCAGTGGAAAGCTATCGGTGTGTTTAATCCTCGCCTGGATTGACAGCTTTACTACGTGAAGACGGTACCCTTTTGTGCGGTCACAGTCGGTGACTTTAACAGAACTTCAGAGGACAACTCGACGGTATCGGCTTACTGGGAAAACAATTCACCTCTCTTTCTCTCCCCTCAATTCTACTCAACTCAATATCACGAACTGAACTGAATTCATTCCTATGCCATCCAGCATTTTGTGTGTTGCTTGAATTTCCAGCATTTACAGATTTCCTCGTATTTGTGAATGTGGACATAGGAAGCTACTTTACATAACAAGTAGCTACTTGTTGTGTAAAATGCCAGACATATCAAAGAAGCAATCTGTAGTCTCGTTAGACTCTGTCTGGGTTGCCTCATTTAACTGGTTTGGACCAGTCAGGGTGTAAAGACACGAATACTCAAGGCTGGGGTGGGCAGAGCCATGAAACAATGTTATTCCTATACCACAGTGAGACTGTATCATTTACCACCTAAGCTTGAAGAAGTTTGGGGTTTTATATTTACACACTTATATATGCATAAACTCTGCTAACCTGTTTGATTTATTTGGCTTTATTACTATATTACGTAGATACTAATAAATAGTGTTTTGTTTGTAGCAAAACAAGACTCCAGGAGTGTTCCATTTCTGATGGTTCTTTTAACCCGTTACGTGACAGATCACAGACTCTCCGTCTGATGGAAACATCCTCCCTATATTCTCTGTATCCTGGCTGTTCAGCATTCTGTTGGTTTAAATATGATCCCGTCCACCTCTATACTTCTGAAATCCATAGTGTACAGGCCCAGAGTCATCAAATGCTTGTCATACATAAACCCTCTCATTCCTGAGATTACTCTTGTGAACCACGTGAGCAACAGTTGTACTGAACACGTTTCCAGGAACAACAGGAAATGTGTAACCAGGATAACTTACAGGGGAAAAGTTGCGGTTTCTTTACTGTTCCACTAAATATCACCAAACATGCGCATGTGCACAGGCCCATTTCCAGAGGAACAAAGTTAGCAATTTGGGTTCACAACCTTTCGCCAGAATGGCTTCAACTATTTTCCATTTTTGGTGCAGATTTCCAGCATCTTGAGATTCTGCCTGATTTTCACCGATTGACAGACAGGTGACAGTGGAGGGCGGGGTGGATTTCCAATCATAGATTGAACACCAAACTCACGGGTCTATTTCTACTGTTACAAACACGGAACAGCCCGTACTCACAGCATCTTACTGTAAGGGATGGGATGGAAACTTATCCTCGCCTCAGTATTGTAGTCATTACTTCCAAAGGAACATCTGGGCCCAGACCAGAAATACTCGCTCAACACCTCAGAAACATATTTGATCCCCAAGTCTATTGTACTTGGATCTAAAACTGTGATATCTCAGGACCGAACCTCACAGCGTCACGCTGCTGAATCTGCCACTCACCGACCCCCGAATCCTCACACATCGTCCCCACATCTCACAGTGAGTGGTGTAATCAGAAATTTCCCCATAGCCGATGCCCAGCGCCCCGAGCCTTTTGATTCATTGTGGAAGGAGGAACATCCAGCCCCCATCTGTGGAAGTACTGACCTGGGTGAAATCCCCGATACTGACAGCTACATAGGCCCAGTGTTTCCCAGGGTTAGAGCTCAAGCAGCAACTCGCCCAGGACTCCTTGTTGCCAGTAATATGTCTCGGCCATTCAGAGTTCAAACACTAACACTCCGACATCAACTTGTGTCAGAATGGGAACCTCATGAACCTCTGACTGGGCCAGAGAGCGGGCTGGAAAACCTGGGCGCGGGGCACCAGCAGGCGGGTATAATGTTTCACATTGTCTCCACCAGCTAAACTGAACACATTTTATCATTATCCTATTGTTAAATGAGATCTTGCCCAGCACAGTTGCCCGTCACATTTCCTGTGGGCTAATAGGAATAAAACGTTTTAAATATAAAATTGAAACTAAAGTGCTGGAAACTCTGCACATCAGATTGGATGTGTGGAAAGAGAAACTG